>NC_040035.1:43071095-43345747 GCF_003713205.1 Coffea eugenioides | reverse complement strand
TTTTTGGTTTCTCAATCAGCAACATGAGGTAACTGTGATGTAGAAAAGTGCTTTGCTAATAGTCTTGGTAGTAAATTTCTTAGTGCATGCAACCCTTAATTTCTGCTTCCAGCAAAGGCTAAAGATCTTTAATTTAAGAACTTATTTTGGTTGTTGAAGGCTGGAACTTCTTGAGCGCTTCCACAAAATCGTTTATTAAAAGAGTGATGAAGATGTGTCTTGGCAAAAGTACATTTCTTTGTTTCACATACGATAAATTTAGTGTCACATGTACTTAGTCTGCCTATATGATCAACACATTGCAAATTGTGACCCAAAGTCAGGATAAATTGCAGATTTTTCTGTTGAGGGCATAATCCTACAATCTACAGAAACAAGTAGTAGGTTATTATAAAAACTCATCACTTCACTGCTTCCTAACGTGCTACTGTTTTTTCATTTCACTAGATTTTGCTTGAGCTATAATTTTTCATCAGGTGCATTATATGTAATACTTCCACCAAGCAAATTTCTAGAGTGGGTTTTTCATGCTTATGTTACAGGAAGGCCCATCTCTCAAAAGCAAGGGAAAGGCAAGCAATCCCACACGAATTGCAGTATTGACATGGAGATCATTGTTAATTATGTCAAGAGAGTGGAAATACTATTGGTTCCGACTGATACTTTATATGCTTCTTACACTCTGTATTGGTACTGTGTTTTCTGGATTGGGTCATTCCTTGTCGTCTGTTGTGGTAAGTTTGAGAATTTCTGCATAGCCTCCTTCTTTTGTTCAATCTTTCTTAATTGGCGAATGGCTTGACATGCATAAGACGCATTCTCTGAGGATTAATCTTATTTTATCAAGTTAACCTGTTATTCCTTTTCTCTTTCTTGGTTTTTCTTGTATTTACTGATACAATCAAGTTTTATGCTTGTAATATTTATTTAGAATTGGTCTGTTTAGTATACAACTCAGTTCTTATATTCAAACAAGTGACCTGTTGTTAGTTTTTGTTTCATGAGTACGTTACAAACTGTATGATTTGTGATGCAGAAGCTTCAATTACTGATGTTTTTGGCTTTTCAAGGATGTGGGATCTCTTGCTACTTTTGCTTCCCTAGCCATGTTCTTTCAGTTCATCAAGAATAGACAATTCTACCTGCATGCATCTAAGGACAAACATCTGTGAAACTTATTTCCAAAAATTAATGTTGTGACATTTCACCTAACAAAAGAGGGAATGGCTATTGCATGGCGTTGACTTGTGGCTGGACTAAAGCAAATAATAAAAATTATTTTTGGTCCTCCTTTTTCTCCTCCATTTGTTATTCTCTCTTTATATGTAGGAAAACATTTGTATCACAAAATGCTTTTTACTAGTGCTATTTTTATTCCACATGTGAGAAGGATTGTTTAGCTTTTTTTTTTTTTTTCTGAAATTGCAGACAAGAGTTGCAGCGATATTTGTGTTTGTGTCGTTTAATTCACTTCTAAGTGTTGCTGGAGTACCTGCACACCTGAAAGAAATTAAGGTAATGGGGTTGCTCCTCTTAATGCTAGTGTGGGTGCAAAGCCAATGCACTTGTTCTGTGAAGTTGTCTGCTTGATTATCTTAACTATGTTCAGTACTCTTCACTCGGATAAGTTTTTAAGTGTTGTTGCTGGTGGTGAGATTGATCACCTTTCAGCAAGAGGGATTCACCATGACAGTCTACTTGCTCCCAAAAATTCCGTTCCATTCTTGTCCTCATGAAAGCAAGATGCTCCCAACCATTCTCATGCATCATCTCCCCCCAGACACCCCACACCCCATCCCAATCAACGCCTATTTCTGCCATTACCACCCATATATATGTCATCATCCACCCCCGTGAATTCACTGCTGGATATTGATGTTTAATAGCACTGACTGCATTATACCTTCAGGGAAATAGATTTTGAGTAAGATACTTACGCTCTTTAAGGCAATCGATAGGATGCATAGACAGCCATGATAATAAGACATTGAAATAGAAACCAAATGCACTAGACTTCAATAGAAGTGGAGAAAAATGACTTGTGTTATATTTACAGAATCAAGCTGCATGACATCATTATCAGTCAGAAGGTGAGCATGATCAGCATTTACTGTGTCCCCTGATTCAAGGGGCCAAATCCAAGAGCCAATACATTTGGTAACATTTATATGCATGCAATACAGTTGGTGCAGCTGTTGATAATATGGTGATCAATGTTATAGTTCTGGACGACATTGGCATGTAGAATTCTTCGGTTCATCATCTCTTATGCCTGAGCATTGCATATCTTTTACCTGTAATTTTTTGGCTCATCACTCATCTGCACTATTTCTTTGTATGTTATGCAGATATATGCCTGTGAAGAATCGAATTTACATTCTGGGACATTTGTCTTCTTACTTGGGCAGCTCTTTTCCGGCATCCCATTCTTGTTCCTCATCTCCATTTCCTCAAGTCTCGTCTTCTACTTCCTTGTAGGCCTACGGGATGAATTCAGTTTCTTGATGTATTTTGTGCTAAACTTCTTCATGTGCCTGTTAGTAAATGAAGGAATGGTACTGCTGATTGTTTCCATTTGCCAAGAGGTCTACTGGAGCATCTTAACATTGGTGTCAGTACATGTGAGTTCTGCTCTACCCTTTTTTCTGGAAGTTATTTTTCCACTAGTTCCTTTAACACCTTAAACCATTTCTGAGTATCAGTTCAACACAAATGAGCACCATTGTGCACATTACTAAATTGCAGCTGTTCAAAATACCCAATAGACCCAGTTATCGAGAACATTTCTAGGGCATGGTTGCTTGTATCTTGTCATTCTTAGACCCGTACATGAGCCTTTGAACTGATTTGCGCTTATATTCGCCCAAGTTGATTCTCTGGCTTTTTTCCCATATGATAAATGCTACTGATTCTGCTGCAGGTGATAATGATGCTCTCAGCGGGCTATTTCAGAATTCGCAGTGCTTTGCCCAGGCCAATATGGATGTATCCCATATCCTATGTGTCGTTCCATACTTATTCTATCCAGGCAAGTTGATATCATTCTGATATGCCCAAAGTTGTATCATCAATTACGATTGATAAACCTTAGGTGCACTTCCAAGTCCTCCTTTCTAGGTGAAAGAATGTTCAACTTTACTTCCTCCCCCAGTCCTCCTGTCTGATTATAAGAATTGAAAAAAATTTGTAGTCGGAAACAAATTGATGTTAATCCAATTCTTTATTTGACTTCAAAAGTTCTGTTTCTTTGGCTTCAGGGGCTCTTGGAGAATGAGTATATTGGAAGTTCCTATGCAGTTGGGCAGGTGCGGACTATCTCTGGTTACCAAGCACTTCGAAACGTATATGACATATCTACCAGCAGTAGCTCAAAGTGGGAAAATTTACTCGTTCTGTTTCTGATGTGTGCTGGATATCGTATTCTTGTATTCGCGTTGCTACAATTTTGTGTTAGAAAGAAGTTCCCTGGTCGTAGATTTTTCCGGTGTAATCGAGAAACGAACAATCCGAGATAAATCGTATGCCCTATCTGGGCATACTTCCGTCTTTAGACAATTTTGCATGAGGTAAAAATGAAGATATATAGAATTCAGAATGCGAAGTATCCATCATTGTTTTTGGCGATTTCGTCTTCTGAAATTCCATGGCTGAAATATAGTAATTCATTTTAGGCCGCTTGCCTGAATTATTAAATCATTGCGCCATGGCTTCAGCAAATGGTGAGACTTAATTCTTAGGAATGCGGTACACAGGAGATGGCATGTCAAGTTTGAGATTCCTCTCTCAAATTTTAGTTGAAACCTTGAAAACTGGGAGTTTGGAACTTTTTGGAACTCTTTTTTCATTTCTGGTAAACTTTTGGAACTTCTTTATCGCTTGACTTCCTTTGGCATCAATGGCATGTGTCTTGGACTGCATTGGGTTGGCTTCCATGAATGGTGACTATTCTTGGCTCCCCCCATCTATACCCGCCCAGAAGAGTGTTCCTGCTGTCCGCACGAGCCCCCTTTTCCTCCATGATCATGTCCACAATCGCTTTGCAATCTGATTGGAATTCCACTTCCTTCCATTGTGCTTCTGAGGCCATCATCATTCCCATTTTGAGTGCTGCAGCCTCCACCAGTGGTTCGCTTGATTATGCCTCAGATCTTACGCATGCTTTCAGTAGTCTTCCTTTCCAATCTCTAGCAACAATTCCCGTTCCATTTCTGTCCAGACCTGTTGAGAAGGCAGCATCTGCATTGATCTTTACGACTCCTCTGCTTGGTGGTTTCCAGCTTTCTACAGTAGTTGATTGATAGGTTTGCTCAATGTACTCCCCACTTCCACTGTTCTGAGCTTCTATAAATTCTGTCCACTCCAGTTGTGCTTTTTGTACAGCGAGACCTACATCTACATTCATCTTCAGAGAAAATCATTGACATGGTAACTCCATAATTTTATACACATGTTACTCAAAATGCGGGTTGTCAATTGGCAATTGGCAATTGGCATGATAAGTGTGATGAATCATCTTTTTGGATCAATCTGTAACGAACACGAGCTACACATAACCCAAAGAAAAGGATCTAATGCAGCCTTAATATCACAGCATAATCCAAGTCAAACCTTAAGTTATGGTTGCATTCGAGGTGTCCAGCTAAATTGTTGGATGCTATCTATCAACTGAAATAAAACAGTGACCCAAGCTAACAAAGCGATACCATTTTTGAATATGCTTCTACTTGAACACTGGCAGCAACTGCCACCAACCAATCATCCTTTTTTCTTGTATACATATCACATTGGTGATTAGACAGTCAAGAAATGCAGTTGGATGATTGAATCTGAGTTTTCTTCTGAATAGCTTGATGAAAATCATTGATGAACTGATCCATGTTTCTTTCCGATGATCCTTCTCTTGACAGTGCGTGTTCCATTGTCCTTCTTAGTTCCTTGATTATGTTTTTGAGCTCATGGTTGCCTGATTTCATAAGAATGTTAATCTTCTCTGATACTTCAAGCTTAGTGATCTGGCTTTTGTCGCAAAGATTGATTCCAATCTTCCAATCAACCACTAGTTTGCGATTAGTGGGTTGATCAGCGATGAGTGGAAAACACATTAAAGGTACTGCATACCAAATGCTTTCCAAAATTGAGCTCCAACCACACTGAGTGAAGAATCCCCCAATTGCAGGGTGACTCAAAACTTGGTTCTGGAAGCACCAGGGTATGATCATCCCACGGTCGCCAGTTTCTTCCCTGAACCCTTTAGGCAATGGATCAGAATCATTAGAGCTTACAATATCAGGACGAAGCACCCAAACAAAAGTTACTTGGCTTAGTTTAACACCGTCAGCTATCTCCTGTAGTTCATTCTTTGTAACATGAGCATAGCTTCCAAAGGAAATGTACAAAACTGAGCCAGTAGGCTTGGTATCGAGCCACTGAGTGCAGTCAGACTTGGACCAAAGGCTTGTGGCCACTGCCACACGGCATTTGGTGAATTCCAATAGGGGTCCTATAGCGTAAAAAGGCACTTTTTTCCGGAGATCTGTCATGGCTTGGAGTTCTAGTTCGTGTACATTGTTGCTTAACACAAAATCTGCTTTCTTTGCATCGTGGATTGCCTTGAAAGTGATCTGATGACAGATTGTGTTTGTCTCTTCTTCTTGAAGATATGACGTCAAATCCTTAGGCTCAATGGATTGAACCCCTGGTATGTAGTCTATTGCATCCTCGCGCCTATCTGATCACAAGAAAGCTTAAGTCTTAGCGGAATATACTTTTCGATGCGATTGAATTTTGCACAAGTAATAATACGCTTAAGGGAGAGGGGGAGAGAGACTACCAATGCAATCGAAGTGACCATTTAATCTCAAAAGATCCAGATGATAGTAAATGGTGAAAACTGTAGCTGGTTGTGTCCAGAAAGAAGCATACAGAAGTCCATGTTCCTTTGCAACACGCCCAAGCTGCACAAGGAATGAATCAGCAATCAGGCAACTCACTGGAGGTCCTGATTCCACAAGTCTTTGAACAGCTTCGTCTATGTGAGCAGAGAAGACATGGAACATTGCAGCCATGAACTGATCATGGTTGAGTGACCTATCAAACTCTAGAGGAAGACCATCGGACACGGTGGTGTAATGAATATCAAGTCCTGATTTCTCTTGCATCAGAAAAGATGTCTTCATCGCTGTCCTTTTGAGTGTTGAGGTGATTTGGTGATGTATGGATTGAGTGTTGATGAAGGTTATGGTGAAACCTTTTGATGCTAGCTTGATCGCTAACTGGACTGCTGGATTAAGATGGCCTTGTAGTGGCAAGCATACTAAGATGGCATGAGGCTTCTGTTGTATACAATCCATTTTTAAATCTTTTTCTTAACAATGAACTTTTTTTGTGAATGAGCTAGATTGAGTAGTAGAGTTGCAAACGGAGGTTGAAGGGAGGCCAAAGATGAGACAAAATGTGTTCAGTAACGTAAAGAGATGTCTAATTTATCAAATTGCAGAGAAGCTTATCGCGTAAATTAAATTAAGTGGTGGGGAATCCAGATGACACAACAGATTTCTCTTTCAGACTGGAGATATTCTTATCCATACTGTATATTCCAAACTCCAATACATGGTTCATCTTTCGAGACACTTATTCTTTTTCTTTTTTTTTTTGGGTAAGTTTCGGGACATAGAGTCAAGCAACTTGCATCGTCAAAAGCTTGGCTGACCGAGTTCAAGATACTCCCTTCTGTATAACGAGTCGAGTTCGAGCATCAGTAGTAACTACTTAAGCACTTGACGAGTTTTATCGAGTATTTATATTATTTATATATTATATATTATAATTATTGAATGACTATTATGGATTCGTATTTTAATAAATTTACATGAAGTAATGTTCAATTAAAAAAGTGATGGATGACAAAATAGTTCTCACAAATCTAAAATGTAAAAAATTAAAAAAAGAAAAGAAAAACTCGAGCTCGAGCTTGATAAGGTTTGCAGTTTACTCGAACTCAAACGAGTCGAGTTTATGCTTAATTTTCATTGTGTCGAGTCGAGTTCAAACTCAAATTTATATACTCGTTCGAACTCGAGCTCAAGTAGCACTGATAGTGATCGAGTTCGATCTCAAGCATGGTGCTACTCGAGCTCGATTCAGCTTGATAACATCCCTAGATCTATTTGATTACAAACAATGAAGTATACAACATATTTTCTATTTTTGGAATGTCCGAGATGAACTTTTTGGCTAATAACTATGTTGATTGAGCTTTCATTTTCATTGAATATTGATTGAGCATTAATTTGTTACAGGTATATAGATACACGGACAACATAATCCCACGCAATAGAATGTATGCGTTATCGTTTTCATGAATTGATAAATATCATACAACCTGCAGTATAGAAGTACGAACTATCAAGAAACCTAGTTTATATTTTTAAACTACTTAAAAAGACTCGGGAACTAATTAACAACCTTCTGCGTTTGGTTTTTCTTCTCAAGAGTGATCTTCAAATCTCTGATAAATCGGTCCATATTTTTCTCTGACGATCCATCTTCTTTTAATGCCTTTTCTAATGTCTTTTTCACTACCTTGATTGCATTTCTGAACTCATCCCCTGATTTCTTACTCATCAAACGGTTGATCTTCTGCGAAACTTCAACCTGAGTAACAGATACTCTATCATAAAGATTAGCTCCAATCTTCCAATCATCCACCACTAGTTTCCGATTAGTAAACTGGTCAGTATACAAAGGAAAACATAATAATGGAACTTCACACCAAATGCTTTCCAAAATTGAATTCCAACCACAATGAGTCAAGAACCCTCCAATTGCAGGGTGCCTTAACACATTTATTTGACAACACCAAGGTATGACCATCGCTCGGTCACTGGTCGCAGCTCTGAATCCATCAGGCAACGGATTACGATCCTCCGAGCTAACAATATCAGGTCGAAGCACCCAAACAAAACTAATATTGCTTTCTTGTATACCATTTGCTATTTCCAACAAATCCCTTTTTTGGACGTGAGCATAGCTACCGAATGAAACATACAAAACTGAGCCAGGAGGTTTGGTGTCTAGCCAATGGGAGCAGTCTGACTCGGACCACAGGCTCGTGGCCACACAACTCTTGGTGAACCCTGATGGAAACATGGGTCCGACTGGAAAAATTGGAAGTTTCTCCTGTAGAGCAGATATGGTCTCGGGCTCGAGTTCTTCAACTGTGTTACATAGTACAAAATCTGCATCTTGTGCATCCTTGAATGCCTTATAGATAATTTTGTGACATACTGATGTTGGGTACATTTCTTGGAGATATGATGGCATATCCAGGGGTTCTAATGGTTTTACACCAGGAATGTAGTCAATGGGGTCTTCACGCATGTCTAGTAGGAAAAAAAAAGACAAAACAAATATTCAACCATCAACAAGTAGCTATAAATAAATTGAATTTCCGCTATATTCTTATAAGTCAGTCACTGGAGGAGTATCAAAGTGTGATCAGGCCAAAAAGAAAAAGTTTGACTTGGTTCAGAATATTATTTTGTTTTCATTTTATCTGACATAGTGAAGTTGGTAATTTTTTTCTTTCTTTCTTTTTAAATCTTGGTAGTTTGTAGATCCCAAAAAGATCCAGATGACAGGAAAATTTACGTACCTATGCAACCAAAGTGGCCATTGAGCCTCAAAAGATCCAAATGATAATACAATGAAAAAACTAAAGCCGCCTCTGTCCAAAGAGAAATGTATACAAGTCCATATTTCTTAGCCAACATGCCAGGCCATACAAAGAACGTATCAGCGATCAAATAACTAACAGGAGGTCCAGACTTGACAATCTTTTGAACTTCCTCTTCAACATGAGCTGAGAAGACATGCAACAAAGCAGCCATGAACTGGTCATGATTGAGTGACCTATCGAACCCTAGAGGAAGGCCGTCGGGCACGGTGGTGTAACGAATATCGAGTCCCGATTTTCGTACTTCAGCAAAGATATCTCCTTGGCCATTAATGTTTTTATCTCCTGATGTAATGTTGTTATGTATGGATTGAGTGTTGATGAAGGTGATGGTGAAACCTCTTGAAGCAAGCTTGATGGCCAAATGGACCGATGGGATTACATGGCCTTGTAGAGGATAACTAACCAAGATTGCATGAGGCTTTTGGGGAGAAATTGCCATTTTTTTGAGCTTGATCAATTGTCTGTGAGGAAGAAGAAAGGAAGAAGAAAGAGCATGGAAGAGAGTTAGCGAGGATGTTTAGGGTGTACTTGGCTTTCTTACGTAGAAGTTATAGGGTTAGAAAATCTCATACTAAATATACTAAATCGAGTCTATGGACATAATCAAGATTGGTATGACCGAAGAAGCCTTCTTTCCGGAGGAGGGACTCAATATATATTGCCAACTATAGAAAAAGTTGCTTCATGTGTGGAAGTTCTCTTTGTGGAATAATGCAATGTACCATATATGAAAGTTGATCGAAACTTCAGCCATGGCAGACCATTGAGGATTTGAGACGAAAATGCTTTTTTATTCAACGTGAACGGACATCATAGGCCCCCTGATATTTTTATTCAGAAACAATTCTAAGCAGTTGAGCCAAGTCAAAATCATTTGAGCATGTTAATTTGGTACTTACGCCATTGTTAATTTTTAAAAATTTTTAAAATTATTTTAGTAGAGGAATGATGGAATTTAAAGAACAGAAAGGGAGAAGGGGACGTACATTTGAAACCAAACTGTAAATCCTCAATTCTCAAGTTTAGCCACTAATCCAATACATTCTCAATCATTGTAAAAATTTATTCCACACAATTGGTGTTGACAAAGAATGGTGTCCTATGCGTGAATAGGCAAATACTCAAGTAAATCAAGATTCTTGACTTAGTTTAGTGAAAGCACATACCATATTGCTGCAAAGTCGGGTTTAATTAGCTCAATTTATATAAAAGCAAAAATTCCCAACTGTTTGATTACTCTTCTTTTCGTTCAAAACCACCAGAAAATTATATACGTGAAGGAATGAGAGTTAATTAGTGTTTCAAAAAGATTTTGGAACCTAATTTGGTTTGACATTAACATTATGGAATGGAACAAATTGAATATTTTACAAGCAATTGAAGGGGCGAAAATGGAGTGCGTGAATATTTTACAAGCATTCAGGTTGCCAGGGGAGGCTGGTTAATTAAACAAGTAGCCAATGTAATACATTTGATCTTGAGAAATTCTCTTCCCTTTGCATCTTATTCATAGAATTCCACTTGGCATGGTCTGTGGATCTCTTGAATTCATTGACACCATTCCCTCTTTCATATTTTCTTGAATACTCGAAATTGTACGCAGAATAAGAACCCCGATTGGGGCGCCAATCAAGATGCTAATCCGCTCAATTTTGGTAAGGCACATTGAAGAGAACAGGCCTAACTACACAGCGAAGATTGGCATTTCATGGGTAACAATAATATCTTTTCTTTGCCTTCCCTTTGCTAATAATAATCACATCGTTGATTGATATATAGGTTGCAAAGTCATAGACATTAGTCTTCCTAAAGTACAAGTTATTTCTCATTAGCCACTTCTAATTCCATTTTTTTTTTTATCAATAGTCACTTGTTTATCTTACACTTACTCATATTCCTACTCTAACCTGTTCTAAGGAGGAGGGTCCAACTAGGTCTATTAAAAAATCGATGGGAACTGAATTACCATCGAACTAAACTGAACCACCATCGAATTACCCACTTTTAATTTGTATATAGTAATTGCAACATATCTTCCTCCAAAGATAATAGTGCTCTAGACAGAATATAATTTGGAAATGAGCAAATTCAACTATTCGAGCAAATTATACATACAGAAGTTGACCTTGACAAAAACAAAAAAAAATCTATTCGAGCAAATCTAGAAACAGGAGACGAAACCAATGGCTGTTGGGTCGTTGGACACCGCAAAAAAGGTTTTAAAGCCCTTTATAGGGTGGGATGTCAAGATTGAAACTTTGTCTTCTATTAATTGTTACTAATATATGGTTTCTATTAAATGTAAAGGGTGAGTGTGCAGTAGCGCACCCTTTTTAATCTAGAGGTGGAAATCAGGAGAATGTCAATGCAGAATTAGCATATGATCTTATATTTATAGATATTTAGTCCCTTTGAATTGCTATTTTCTAGAGTTTTTATAGAAAAATGTACTATAGTAATTTGATATATATGGTATATAAAAGTCATTAAAAAATGTATTCACGAAAAATGAAAAATTTTTTTGGAGAAAAATGGTAATCCAAACAAACAATGCAACGCAAGGTTGCGATATTGCTTTAGAAAATATTAGAGTCGTGAAATTTACCAGATAAAAGAGAATAAAAATAAGATAACAAATAGTGGGATCCTACTTTTTTTTTTTTTAATATTATCCATTTACAAATATAGACTAATTGAAGAGTTTAGTTTTTTCCTAAAATTATGTATGTATTCATCTAATCCTCATAAATTATACACTTATGTTTAAAACATTTACTCACCTTATTAAGCTATTTCAATCTAATTCTACTCGAGCAGCTCCAATCGAAGGTCATTGGATCAAGATTGTCACATTATATAGTTCAGTATAGACACTTGTACACTACTAGAACAAATATAAATGTGCGCATTAATATAGCAATATATAAAAATACAATAAATCTTCTCATTCATTGAAATTTGTGCTTAATTTTTTTTTAATTTTTACATATTATTGTTGTAGTGTTTTTATTAGTATTTATTGTTCTAAATGTAAATTGCTCGTGGAAGCAGAAGCCTCTGATTCGGAATATTCCGAAATCATTGACTGCATTGGGAAACGAACCAACCAAAACGGTGGGCCAACCTTAACGTACTGTTAACGGCAACGGCATAGATAAACCTCCTGCGCGCCAAGTCCCCATCGTCTACTAGTCCATTTGTTTCACCTTAAAAACGCGGCTTTTAAATTTCTTCCCAGAATTCTTCCAAAAAAAAAAAAAAAATTCCCGGTAAACGGAATTTCCCACCTTCAGCCGGAAAAAAGAAACATTGGCCTGGAGGAGGAGCTGGGAGGAATGGCGGTGCCGGCGGCTTTGCAGTGGATGAACGGCGAAAGAGGGGTGTTGGTGCTTTACATAGCTAGGATCCTCTACGCCGCGCCCATTTCTCTCCTAGCTGAATCCATTGCTCTGGGTATTCTTTCTCTTTTTGCCCTATCCCTGGAAATCTCCGCCGATCATGATCATGATCATGATCCCTTTTCTCGGTTCTTCAAAACCAGGTATTTTATGCATCAGTCCATTCACAAATGACAGAAATTGCGGAATTAGGGTTTTAACTGGATTCTGCAATATTTAACTGTTAGATTATTCCATTTCTGTGTTTTTTCTCCTAACAATTGTTAGCTGAAATAGGGGGGCTTACTTCAGAATCTTGAAGCTCCAGAATTTTGTAATTGTGAAATAAATTGTAATCCACATTTTTTTAATATTAAGTTGGACTTTAGAGGTGATTTTGCATTGCATTTATTGGTTTGGGTGAAATTGATTGTTGTGTAGGCCAGGTGTATCGTCTGGGATACTGCTGGGGGCAGTGACACTTCCGGGATTAATGCTGTCAAGGTTGATACAAATGCTTAGAGGGTTATCTTTAAATGAGGTTGGAGTTGCAGGTATACTATAATGTTGCATACACAAGACCTAAGCTTTGTGACCTTTCTGGAATAAATTAAAATTTTGATATTTTAAACATGAACGGATTTGGATTAGGAACCAGATATGGAAATTTGAGTAACAAAATGGTCAATCGCCAAAAAATTGGAAAAATCCTGTGTAGTGTCAACTTTGCTAGCTACTTGCTAAGGTTGTCTACATTTTGAAAAGCAAATAAGTGATTTCCACAGACGAATTTTCAAGAAACTGCTGTTCTTTATGGGTGCAATTTCCCATCTTCTTATCTCTGTATACTACCCTTATTACCTGATCTTACTTATTTTGACTTTGGATCAGGGAAGACTTTTATAATAGTAGGGTAAATTTGGATGGTCTTTATTAGCTTTTAGAAGTTTCTTGGCTTTAGCATTATCTATTTCTTGTTATATATCGCTTAAAGAAACTTAAAGCTTGCAACCTTAGGATTGTAGAAAACAGGTCAGCCTAGCTTTGTTATGTTTAGGGTTGTCTTTGTAGCACAAAGTTAAAACTCAATCTTAGTTAGATAGCTGAAGAAACACCAGCATTCACATTATACTTTGTGATTATCCATAATTTGGGGCAAGAATAGGATTATACTAAGAAAAAAATGAGTACGGTAACATTAGGAGGATTAGCATTTATTTGACAAGAAATCGAAACCATCACATTGAGTCTCAGGATAATTTCTTTCCAGTAATATTGCAAAACTGATGTATGAATTCGGTGGATTTGAATTTCTCAGGATGCAAGGTATTAAAACAGAAAACTACCACAATGAACAAGAATCACAGAATCATTTTTTGCCATCATTATTTGTATACTTTGTCTTTTGCATTAGCATAGAAGACCTATAACGTGATTAACTGGTTTTTTCTTCTACCTTATACAGACCTTGAAAATCTACAATTGCAATACTGGGCTACCTTTGCCAGTTGCTTCAGTGTGCTAGTTTGCTTCGATGTTATTCTTCAGAGACAAGACAATGGTGTTCCTTCTGTTGATAGTTGCAGTAATTGGAATAAAAAGTTTAGCTTAAGCTGCATAGCCTTGTGTGCAGGAATCTGCTGCATTGCCTTCTCAGCTAAGTATCAGTTTGGTAGGTGTCTGATAGGTCTTTGAGAATGTCTTATGAAGTTTAGGGTGCTGGAAGAACTGTATACATTCTTTTAGCTTGGATTATCCTGATTTAAGTGATAAAAATCCATGCTGATAGATACTTTGTTTCTGTTGATCTTTTGTTTTCTTCTCTTGGTGGCACTCCTTCCCTCGCCCTGCGTTATCTACACAGGGTGGCAGATGGTATTTATGTTATTGTGGGTGGTCTTTCACGGACTAGTGGCATCAAAACTAATTCAGAGAATTCTTCGAACATTTCCAGCTTGCGTTTCCATTGGTAGGTTATGTTACTGTGAAGTATTGATTTGTTAATTGGATGCAGCCTTTCTCTTAATGTTTAATTCCACCTTGCACCCTTCAACTATACCCAAATTCCGGCTTTGGTCCCTAATCTTTACCGCAGGATACTTTAACCCCTTAAAATTTATTCAACTACAGTCTCTAGAGCATAATGCTTTTTATACTTTAGTTGGGACAGATTTTATTCTTGAGCAGACAAATTATATACTTCACAGACTAAGGTGGGAAAGATTTTATATTTTGGGGACTAGAGTGTCGCACTTTAAAGTGTAGGGACCACATTGGAAATTCAGGTATAATTGAAGGGTGCAAAATAGCCCTTTTCTTAATAAACAAAAATAACTGAGAAGACTATATAGGTATTAATACTGCTACTTTTGTGATTCATTAGGCTATTTTAAGATTTTACAGGAATGTGTGTCATCTATGAGATATAAAAAGCTTATCTTTGACCTTTAGCTGATGAACTGCTCAACCAGCTATAAACATGTAATCTATATTTTTTCACCTTCAACAAAAGTGTTTACTAGCCTTACCTTTAGGAAAACTATAATCACCATTTAAAATGCTAGTAATGGCACAAATATCAATGTTTCTTTGTGTTTCAACTTGGTAGTTGTCTCTATATTGTTGGTGTCTAATTCGCTTACAGTACAGAAATGAGTTTCAGTATTAATCCGATACACTGTTCGAGAATGATAGGTGTTCTTAATTATAGGATATTCTAGCTGTTCTTTAGCAACATTGTCTGCGCTTAATCTAATTTGTTTTCAGAAGGTACTCATTTAACAACTTTGAATTAGAATTGGATGCTATAATTCTCTGATTTTCTAATATGCTTGATTGCCTGATCTTCTGAGTGGTGGGATTGTTATCTCTATATTTAGGAGAAGCACTTTTGGTTACTTCTGGCCTTGTTATCTATTTTGGAGACATGCTTCAAAACACTGTTGCAAAGGTAAGTTTGATTTTTTTGCTTCTCAAAAATAGCCAGATTATATAACTTTATTTTCTTCATTTTCCTTATTTTTGCTTACAAGAAGCAATTCTCTGACTGAACAGATTTTTGGGTATTGGGCATCCTTAGGATATCTTCCTGTGCAATATGTTGTCAAAAGAAGTGAGATAAGTACCATTATTCAGGTAAAGTACTGCCAAATTACTCTTTCCTTTGGAGCAGAGATATGCATTATAAATGATATTTACCTTGTGGTGAGAACTTTTGTATCTGATGCAGGGCATGACAGTTGGCCTCCTCCTCTTTCCTCTGTTTTTGAAACTGATTTTTCAAATCTCTGGACATTTCAAGTTTGTGGACATTTCTAGGGAGAGAGCAAACCATGAGATGAAGAAGTCCTTCATCTTTTATGCTTCCCTTGCATTTCTGTTGATTGTGGCTATTCCTTTATGGATGCAGTTTGTTCAAGATTTTCACATGCATCCTTTGTTCTGGTACTACCTTCTGCAACTTGTTTCCATGTCATATTGGTAGTTTAGTTTTTTCTTCATTCACTTATTACGGAGGCAGATAGGTAATTTTTGGGTTGTTCCTGTGGAGCTAGTTTCCTGGTAAATGGTCATCAGATTGTCTTCTGTAGGGATGGGTGTTTAAATTGCCCACTTATTTTCCAATTAAGCCTCTGCCATCTCTCCCATTCCTCTAGTGCATTTCAGGTTTAGTAGATCAGAAATTTGTTAGCTGGAGGAATTTCTATGAGAGTTGGATATACTTAAAGTTTAACTTTGATGAAAGAGCCACTACCTTGGTGGCTGTTCCATTTTTGGATCTCTATTCGTGCACTTAAGGGAAGGAAATTTAAGTAGAAGGTGTGTGATGATTGTGTGCATCATATCTTTTTTCAGAAAAGTAGGGAGCTTTATCTTTAGTAACTGAATACTGCTAGTTAGTCAATGGAAATGCATTAGATATTGTGTGTTAGTACATTGCGTAATGTATTTGAAGAAACATATTTATTCAGAAAGTTATAAATTGAGTAGCATGTAGTTACTTTCCCCTGGTTGGGTGAACCTGAAATCTGAAAAAGCCTTTGAAGTACAAATTACGACTTGATCAGGCAATACAAGTGAACTTGATCAAGGAAAGTTAAGGATTCCATTAGTGGTGTTTTAAATCAATCACTTGGATGTTCACTAACCATGAAAGCAAATTGACTGGTAATACTTGGAAATTCATTCGCTTTGTGACTGGTAATACTAATCTCATTAGTTTATCAGCAAAACTTGGAAATGAGATCTCATTAATGGCCTCACTCTTGAAATGTGAGTGTAATATGTAATTTGTTACTCCTTGATACATGGACATACGGAGGAATATACCTATTATTTGAGACAAAGCTTCATAATGGACTCTGTCAGATAATAGTTGTTTATCTTAGTATTATTGTTGTGTTGTAAGTGTACTTTCGCATCTGAGTTTAACATGTTGACTTTGCTTATTCTGATTCATGCTAGGGTGCTTGACTTTGTATTCTCAGAACCACTTAAGACACTGTCATTATGTACCTATTGGATAGCTCTAATATATGCATCAGTTACACGGTTTTATGATATATCAAAGAATAGTAAGACTGAGAGGATTCTTCTTCGGAAATACTACCATCTGATGGCAGTTGTTATCTTTGTGCCTGCTCTTATACTTCAGGTGAGATCAAAACAACAAGGTATACTTGTATTTTCAAGTGATCTTTTAGCATATCAAGATTATATTGAAATTTGTGTTGACCATATAATGACATGCAGCCGGAGTTTCTTGACCTGGCATTCGGTGCAGCTTTGGCAGTTTTCTTGATATTGGAAATCATACGAGTAAGTTCCACTCTGAAACTACATGTTTGCTTCCAAATTCTTCTTTGAACAAGAAATGGTGACTGTTACCAGTAACACCTTGGTGCGAATTTTTGATGCTCAATGATCACTTGTAGTAGTTCAGAATTATTAACAATTAATATGGTGAATACCAGAACATACAGTCTTTCTGCTTTAGACTTTGGAAATTGTGTTAGAATGATTAAATAAAATATTCTTCCACTGCTTTCGGACTACAGTAAGTTTATGATTACTTTTCATTTTAGTTCTCTGAGTATGCTAATGTATGTTTCACTTTATCTTCAAACTTCTCTCAATAAGTATCATTTTATGCCTTTGTTTTTTCCAGTCATAATAAGTCATTGCCTTAGATTATAAAGAATTGAAAATGCTGAAAGACACAATGCTTAACTGAAACAAATCAAAGTTTGAGGGCTCAAGAAAAAGTTATTGAAATTGCGGGGCTTGCTTGGAGTTTTATCTGACATTTAATCTTGATCAGGGGTCTTACTTATTTTGAGCCTTTTTCCCCTGACAATAAAATTCTCAATCGGTTTCCACAATGCTCCAGCTTTTAACATGCTAGACTTTTGTGGTTTTCCATTATTGGATAACTTCTTTTTATGTCTGCAATTAACCATTTTCTCTAGGCAGGTATGGAGAATTTGGCCTCTAGGACAACTTGTGCATCAATTCATGAATGCTTTTACGGATCACCGTGACTCAGAGATTCTTGTTATCAGGTTTTATTTTTGAAATGATTCCTACGTTTGCAAGCTGTGTTGCAAATAATTCTTCTGAAGTTTCAATCATGTTTTCATTGTTCCCTTCAGCCATTTTTCGCTATTGTTGGGCTGTGCTCTTCCTATTTGGTTGTCTTCTGGCTTTAACGATCGACCTCTTGCCCCTTTTGCTGGAATTTTGAGCCTCGGAATCGGAGATACAATGGTGAGACTGGTTCAGTTTCTGATTTTTGTCAACTGTTTGTTGCTTTTGTTTACTTCAATTGTTACTCGGTCATGACAATGCTTGATTCAATGCTGAAAATTTTTTAATTGATTGCACATTGTGCAAATTTGTTTGCCTCAAAATGTTCTTCAAACAATATCCATATATGATGTTTTTACATTCTCCTAACGAGTTTGTGGTACTTAATTTGAGCAACCTACTTCTTGCTATATCCACATAAGATTTTTTTATATTCTCTTAATGAGTTTGTGGTACTTAATTTGAGCAACCCACTTCTTGCTATTATAAGTTTTTGCCAGTTGATATAGATTTATACATGAAATTGGGGTTCATTTGAGAGTAGGCCATGAATTTGTAGAAGTAGAGCAAGCTTTCACGTAAGGGCATTTGTAGGCAGGCATTTTTCTAATATAAAGCAATGCTTCACATAATAAATGGTTGAATAAGGGTACATTTCTTGACTAAATGGAGTAACATTCACTTGCTTCCCCACTCAACGCTGCCCACAACCCCAAAAAAAATAAAAAATGAACCTAAATTATTGGTTTAGAATGTTCAAGTGCAAGATCGAGTTATGAGGTTAAATCCTTGACATAAATTGTTTGGCATCTATCCTCTCTCTCTCCATTTTTTTTTCAAATTCATTTGCTAAACTTGCTGTTCGACATTTGACTATGGAACTTTTTTACCTCTGACATTCTGGCAAGCCTGCTAGAATGTTTTGTTCCTGACTATGTTACTTAAAATTCCCTTTAGGCTTCAATGGTTGGCCACAAGTATGGGGTTCTACGATGGAGCAAAACTGGCAGTAAGTGCTCATTCAAATTTTTTCATTTTTTTATTCTTCTTTTATCTGTAAACTAGGGTATTATATTCTCTCCTTGTCAGAGAAAACAATTGAAGGAACTGCAGCTGGTATAACTTCTGTCTTGGTCGCATGTTCTGTGCTGCTTCCCCTTTTAGCTACAACTGGGTACATTTTTAGTCAGGTCTCACTCTCTCTCTCTCTCTCACATATGATGATGATTAAGAATTATCTAATGTTTCCATAGTCCTCATCAGCTTCAGTTCATGACCACTTTCCTTTAGCTGTTTCTATAGAAAGTTGAATGGATCATGATGATTTGAGTTTTTTTATTTCAGAGAACTATAATAGTCCATTTGGTTTATCATACTTCTCCGTGTTTGTGTTGTGCAGCACTGGTTTTCTCTACTTGTTGCAGTGACCACTAGCGGGCTGTTGGAGGCCTATACAGCACAGCTTGATAATGCATTTATACCTCTTGTTTTCTACAGCCTACTTTGTCTGTAATGTGACTGCGTCATGCATCAGAAGTAACATAAATGAACCCATTGACGGCCAACAACCAATTTTCTGGGTAGTGTTCCTGACTTGTGAGTTGTGACTCTGTGCTTCATTGAGCACTCAGTTCGTAGATGTTAATGACATGGACCTGTCCGTTAGGCCATAGGTTAGTCTCATCGTGCAAGAGGCCGAGTTAACCAGTTTTGATGTTGTATCATTGTCCCAGTTTTGATGTCGCATTAGTATTTGTACAGGAATAAGCACTCCATGTACAGCTTTTACTTCGCATCATGATGTAGCAGAGTCAAATTTAGGGAACTCATGTAGCAGTGTATATTGGAAGTTCTGCAATCAATGCAGATAAATGTTGCGACATATTAGCTGGTGTTGCAATTCCTTCCGTTTATTCATATGTAGAACCCATGTTGATACCGTTCATTCTCACGTTCACTGCTGTTCGTTAATGGCATGTATCTGCACAAGGCACAGTTCTTTGCAAATTGCAGGAGCGTGAAACATAAGCATTGCATAAGGTTGTTTGGCCTGAAGAGTTAATTTACATCTACTTTTTTTCACCGTCAATGGAAAAGACTCGAAAACTTCCCCAAGGGATCCACAAAACAAAGTGACTGCCCAGTTCTCAAATACCTCCTTCGTTTCATCTCGGAACATTTTGGGGTGGTACATATGTAGAAAGTGTCAGTTTCAAGATCTAAATTAAGAATCAAGGGAAGCTTATTTATGTGTCCAATGCAAAATCGCGTGAGTACTAGCAATTGGCTTTTTGAAAACTGAGCTCCAAATTTCTCAAATTTCCAAGTTCCATTCAGTTGACAAAAGCACCTCCACTCTTTAACCAACAAACACCAAGGGAGAGGGAGGGAGGGACGGAGTGTTGGATTGGGTGGTAATGTACTAAGGTGAGTGAGATTATAAGTAGAGGTTTTGAATTCAAGACTTCTCACTTAAAAAAGTTCAAAAAAAAAAAAGAAAAAAATAATTATTTTTTAAATAATAGAACTGGACAATGCAACAGATTTGATATTTTCTTCACTGTAACTATGGCTTATCAAAAGAGAAGCTTTCCACTCAAAAAATGGTACTAAATGCTATTAAAAATTATGGGAACTACAAAGTTTCTACGGATTAAAAAAATGTTTTGCATAAAATAACTTATCACCACTTAATCAACCACGTTTTCCAACCATGTATAGAAAAGATGAGCATAACATTATTGTTTTTGTGTGTGTGTGTGTAGGTGAGCATAACATTGTAACCAACTTATTTAAGTTAATACCGAGTGATGGTATACTTATTTATGTTGATAAATAAGTATTACGCCGATTTTATGATTCTTGAGTAAATCTTGACACATTGGTTTGCTAACTCCTTTGAAGATTAAGTTTCTACGTTTGGTTAGGAAAAGTTAAAAACTAAAAAAATTTAAACCAGTATAACTCTACATTCTAGCCCCCAAAAAAAAAAACTCTATATTATATTTCCCTTGTCATTCTCACTTTCCACTAGTTTAAACCAATCCAAACAAATATTTAATGAAGTTTGACAGGTTAAAATCAATATTTCATCAATGTTTCGAATAACTTATTTTCCAATATTAAACTAAAGTCATACGGATCTAAACCAAAACTGTATTTTTCTTTGTCAGTTAAGTTTTAGTATAAAAATGAGGTTGTTCACTCTAGAAAATCTCAATATCTCCGAACAAGTTGCAGTTACTTCACATCTTTGGATCAATCCTTTTAACGACGATCATCCTCTTACTCCTTTTATCCTTGTAATTATTATGCACACATCTCAGTTCTTATTGTTTCTTTTTTTTTTTCCCGTTTTGCACTAGTTATATTACTTTATTAATGGCGTTTTATAATATCCTCCCAAAAAAAAAAAAAATAGTAAAGTAGTAGTGATTGTAGCCTAATGAAAGTTAGCAAGAATCAAATCAGTTAGAGCTGAATTGCAGCACTAGAAAGGCGGTGGTAGGAATACTTGTAATTCTTGTATAAAAGGGACGAGCAACAAGGGGGTAGAACAATCTGAAAATTAGCATTATTTTTATTCATTCTCTTGAATCTTCAATAATATTGCCTCTCTTTCTCGAGTTGCTTTCTCAAGTCTAGCAGCTCCTGATTGATTTGATTTTCTCCTACACCTTTACTACTCTACGTAACAGAACGACACAACAATACTTTGACCAGTAAAATTTGATTGATTCAACATTTTAGCCGTACGTGGTGGTTGGTGAATTCCAAAAACTTTTGCTCTTCCTACTTTCCTTATTCGTTTGATAAATTTTTATTTAGATTTTTTCTTTATTTTATCTTGTGAGCGGTATATGGTATGTCTTATTTCTTCTTGTTTATCTATAAGTGAAATGAAAAGGTATAATTGATTTCAGTGTTTAATTGGTATTGGCTTGTGTAGAAATGGCTAAAGCGTGGGAAATTGAACAATTATATGAGCCAGAGATGTATATGCCCCATGGAATTGTGGATTCATACTACACCAAGTTAGAGCTAGTCAGAAACTTGTTTTTTTCTATATGACTACGAAGATCATATGAGAGAGCCATGTTTGTTTTTCACCAATGCTGTTCTCAAGGTACTAAGATATCATGTCAGATTTTGTTTGATAACATAAAAAAGTGCTGAATCTGAACTTTTTCAGACATTCAGATGTTTTGAGTGTTTGATAAATGAAAATTCATTTGCTGAACTTGTTAAGTAGTGCTGAACTTGTGTGTATTTTTTGTAGCACAAGAATTCTAATTGAATGTTTAATTCTGATAAGAATCAATAGAATTACTTCAACTATCTTATCTTATCTACCAAATCTACCATTGTTTGTTAATTATATTCAAAATTCTTATCTAATTAAATAACGTAATATTCTCTATCTAATGATTTTCTATTTCTCTTTTCTCCCTTTTTAATGACTTTCACATCTTCTCCATACTCCTCATATAATATATTTCATCTTTTATATTAATTTGATTTAAAAATAAATATTGTCATTTTTATACCTAAAAATTTTAAACTAATTAAATCATAGGTTCTATTTCTTTCTTGGATGAAAAGATATAAGGGTAAAATTGTCAAATTTAACTTATTAAGCATGCAGTTATAAATGTTTATTAAACAGTATAAATAGATTTAGTATTAAAATTCAGAGATTCATATATTTCTTTTCAGTGCTTAAAATTCAGTAAATTAATTGTTTCAGTATTCAGATTTCAGACTTCAAAATTCAGATTCAGTTTTATCAAACGGAACCGATTAAGTTAGTACTAGGACCTAACAACTTGCTATTGCTGAATTTTGTGGTTTATGTTTTGTTTATGTGTTTTCTTTCCTCTACCTTTTTAGGGATAGATATAACGATTCAAGTTGATGGAATGGCTTGAATTATATGTTTTAATTAATTGGAGAGCTAAAACTTATCAATTAATAGTTTGAGGATCAAAAATTAAATTTCGTAATTGTTTGAGGGTCATTAGAGCATTTTGCCCTTGTTATTATTATTTTAAGTTTCCCTGTTAGTTGTTTAGTCATAAAACTTGAATAACAATTCCACAACAACTATTTCAACATGTGAAAAGCGAACAAGTGCTTACATGGTAGTATTAATATGCTCGCTGATCTCGTACGGTTCCTCTACAACTACTGGTGATAGAGCTTCCCAACGTGTGGCCTCTCTGAAAATGTATAAGAGCAGGAGAAAGACACGTTAGCAGACAGATGGGGCAAGTACATCCCATTTGAATTTGGACAGTTACTCCATAATATTTGGCTTGTTATATATATATGTAAGTGACCTTTTGGAAAGATTACTTACATGTTTATCGGGTTTGCCAAAAAAAAATCCTAAGCGCGACCAGGAACTAACACTAAATATGCATTCCATATTTTATTATGAACATTTTTTTAAATTTTTTCTGCAACAAATTTAAATGCAACGGCTATCAGTTTCACTATAACTGGGGCGGGACAAAGGGAACATAAACTATCAATTGCACATATTGGACTTTTCTTGTGGAAACCGCCATTAACTTGGCATGCATGATATGGTATTTCTTTGATGATGATAATGGATAAAGAGGTTGGCAGATGAGTACTTTGTCTAAGACGTACTACATTTGTCGATTGTGACTGTCAATTGTAAATTGTTTTTTATTTTGTGGATATTCTTTATTACAGGGAACCTCTTGTTCATGGTGCTGGGGCAACACAAACTCATGATTCACCAAATAGGTATTGTTTAAAATATATAACAGATTATTACTTCAGTGACAATAGCTGGCATGGATTTTACAAATTATTATTATTATTATTATTATTATTATTACATTTTGTAATTTACATGGCCCGGTTAGACATGGAGTGGGCAACAATATTCCTACAAGTCCTACAAGAAGTCAAATGGCAAGTCCTCCCCCACCCATAGGGATGTGGCGAGTTCTCCTTTTGGAGCTGGTAGACATGGAGAGGATAGCAGTATTCCTACAAGCGGTTGTATGGCGAGTCCTTCGCCCCTTCCATAGGGATGGGATGGCTAAACATGGAGAGAGCAACAATATTCCTACAAGTCATCGTATAGGGATGTGGCAGGTTCTTCTCGTGGAGCGAGTCCGACCTGATAGGATGAGGCGGGTCATTCTCGTACTAATGAAGAGAGTCCAAATACAAGGTATTTTAGAAACAAGGGCTACTTTCCCTTTATAAGGCAACTAAACCCGTTTGTTCTTTTGTTAATTTGAGATCCTTTAGTGTTTGTGCACAAAAAAAGTACTTAGGATTTTGAGTTTTCTCAATACAAGAATATATGGATATGTTTTGAAAGCGTACCAAACCACCAAGAACATCGGATCTGTTTTGTCTTTTATCTGTTCTCATGATATGATTTTCTTAAGTGCTAACAATAGGTAGGAGGCTAACAAATAATAATGGATAGGGTAAAATCTCATAGATACTCGGCTTGGTATCTAATCCATTTGCATGATATGGACTAAGGCTATAAATCTGGTATTTTTTTCTCAAGATATGTTTTTTTTTTTACTTTCCTTTTTCTAATTAGATTTAATGTGACAAAGGTTGAGGAATTTTATACCGATGTTAGGATAGTATACTAGCTATCTCAATGTAATCAAATCATTTACTTAACATATGTCTAACTAATGAAATGATATCCCAATCGTACTTACGTACTGTGGAATTAGTTACTCATAAAGATATGTTTCTATGATGATTGTTTGTTTTCATTTTGAACTTTTGTTTTATGATAGATTTCAATCCAACTAGAAAAGTGGCAAAATGTAATAAGAGATAATAAAAGCGGACAAGTACAATCAAAATCTTTTGTAATCTCTTGCATGGGTCCCATAATTGTATGACCTTATTTTTTTTAAAAAAAAAAAAACAAAGAGTCTTTTGCCAAAGTAACTTTTCTTTAGAAAAACTAGAGGGAGAGCCCATGTATCACACAGGAATTTAGCACCTATGGTTTAAGATACCTTATAGTTTTTGTTTGGTGTAATAGTATAGAAGTGTAATTTGTAATAAGAAAAAGAGAACTATTACTATTAGAAGATTAAGTGTAACTGTATATTAAACTATATAAAAATGGAATATTAGATAAAAGCGGAATTCATAAATCTCCTTCATAGTGCCTCTCGTATTTGCATGAAGTTAAAGTAGTAGCCTGTTAAATTTAACTTTTTATTGTAGATGGTAATACTCTATTGTAGGAGTGTCTTTCCTTGGGTTGTCTCTAATCTTATAGATAGGTTAAGAGTTGCAAAATTTTTGAATATTTTATTAGAAGCTATTTCTGAGTGTAATAATCCATCTTGAATATTTGTAATTTTTGTAATTTTTGTAATATTTAATGTCGTAGGATGCTTGTGTAGGGGAGAGAGCAATGTCAACTATTGGTTGGTTCTCATTGTTGTCATATACATGTCAAAGAGTTAGTGCTATTAGTTGATAATTGTGTAACATTGTTAATGAGAATATATTTATAATGCATTTTATTAATTGGAAAGGTGTTAGTCAAACAGTTGATCAACAATAATGATTTGTCTGGTACGTAGATCTGCTATTATAGGTTGTGATTGAATGTGAATAGCAATTGTAGGAAAGTTTGAACATATGAATTTGTTAATAGCGTTATTTAAGAGGCATACTTGTTAGTTTTTGAAAGAAAATTTGAATCGTACATATTTTGTAATTTCTATTAAGGTGGGAGATGGAGGCATCTGAAATGAGAGTGGCCTGTTAATTTCTTACAATTGTTGGACAATAGTTGTGGTGTTAATGATCCATGAATATTTCATTTTCTTTGGGTGGAACTTATGGTCAAAATGGGTTGAACTTTTGTATTAGAGATGTAGTATATTTTATAGGTGTCAAAAAATTTGTTCAAAAATTCTATATCTATACAATAAATTAGCGCTTCAACATTTTGTCCCTGTACATCGAAAATGTATTACAAGAAAATATTGGTATAAAATTTGACCAGACAACTCATTGGCTAAAACTTTCTCAATTAGCACATAATATTTATTACATAATAAAGATAAATGAGTTTTCCATGGTATAATCACCTATTCCTTAATGATATTGAATGAATTAAAAAAATATGGATAAATCCATGAATAAAGCAAATGAAGAAAGAATTAATTAAAAATATAAAAATATAATTTATCCTACTTGTTAGAAGCATATATATTTTACAAATTATCACAAATTCAAGTTAGTTATTGTATAAATTAAGATCTTTTTTTCACTACATTAGAACCTTTATTTTTTCTTAAAACTAACATAAAGCATTTGTTTGAAAATGAGAAACAAGGAATAATGATATAAATATATAAGCTGAAATGATACATGTCAATGATTGGGCTAATAGTGATCAAAGTAGGAATAAGAAAAGATAGAGTTTATTTTGTATGGTTGGGATTTTTGTACATTACCTAACCATTAGCGAAGAGCAATTTTGGACAGCATTTTGCATCTTCTGAGTATTGTGATTTTTTTTTTTTTTTTTTAACGTGCTAGGTCTAGTTGGGGCGCTGGCCGGGCCGGAGTGGGGATTAGTCGGGCCGCCTTTACGGACTTGACCCGGACACCCCACTCCGTCGACAAAAAAAAAAAAAAAAAAAAAAAAGAGTACTGTGATTTTTCATTTTTCAATCACTTGAATAATAGCGCTCCAATTGTGAGCGAGTCGTTGGATTTTTGACAACTTGAGTAAGTTTCCAAGTATTGTTCTTCATTTGAATAAAGTTGATAATAGTTATGCTAAGACTAAAGAAATAGTAAATATGAAGTTTGGAGCGAAAATTAATTAATCATAGATTTACATTTGAAGTCTAGAAACTGTGAAGCCAAAATTAGAATAAATTACTCCCCTAAATTGGAATTAGAAGCTATAGGTAGAAATTTTGCATTTGAATTTTGTCATGTCAATAGTTGGGTATTAAAGTGAAAGGAATGGAAGGAAAGAGGAGGTTATAAAGAAACAAGTTTTGATAATTAAAGGAAATGTTTTAGAGGAACTAATCAGGAAGGAGTATAATTCTAATTGATAAGCTCCTCAACTTTGATACTATTAAAGTGATAGTAAAGAAGAAGAAGTTGAACCAGTTGAGTGTTATATTATGATTATGGGAATCCAATATAAATATCCTAATGATTTCTATTAATTATATATATTCACATCTCTCTTACTCATAAATATCCAATACACTTACGTTTTGTGAAATAGAAGGACACAGATTGATAAGGATATCTACCAAAAAAAAAAAACAAAGGAAAAAAACGCAGAAGGAACAAAGACTAATAGATAATTGAGGTCGTTTAGGTCATTACAGCAACACAAAGACTATTATAACTTGTATCCTTATACTATATAAGAATGAATTTAGGGCAAAGATTTCAACCGCAATGGTGGGGCTATTTTGGGAATATGAGAGTATTATAAAGTGCAATTGGAGTATTGAATATGAATCATTATAGCTAATTTGGTTTTTTTTTATATAATTACTTAAATGTCCTCTCAGACATTTAAAGCTAGGGGTAAGTTTAATCTGTGACAATGTTCGACATCCGATTGAACATTGGGTACAATTGAATTCAACTTGTGTTTTAGTGGAATTACATAAAAACCCTTTTAATTATTTAATTGTGTTAACATCCAAGTCTCTTAATTTCTTAAAGCCTTTCTCATCAGTTATTTGCAAACTTATAACATATAGATGTTAAGACACAATTAATGTCGATTAGTAGAGAAGTTTGGTTTCTTAGCCATTACCATAGTAACCCCCATCTATTCAAATTCATTTCATTTACTTATAACTTTGTTCCACTACAATCATGTAGGCTATTGAATTCGGATGTTGCTATATTAGCTACTCCTCTTTCCTATTTGGCAACATCTTTCTCAATAGGTATGTTTTCTGTAGCTAATCTACTTTTTTGGTTGTAAGAAATCTGTGATCTTGCAAGCTGTATGTGCAATACTTTTTTTAGTGTTTTAATTCAATTGTCCATGTTAGATAGACTTGATAGGGAGGAGATCACATTTGTTAATTGTTATTTGTGGTTTAAAATAAGTTTATCATCATAAATTTTTCCATTTATGGATTGCATCTATTTCTTTTGTTGTTTTAACTATTAGTTACGATAATTTTCAAATTGTTTGCTACTTTATTGATGATTCCATTTAGGCAATTTTTCACTTCATTTGATTTGCCAATATGTTTAACTATCTACTTAAAAGTATGTACATCATTACTTTTAATTGTTTTCTTGAATTGAGTGGATTAAGATGTTTTAGTATTTTTTTAGGTAATTATTTATCTAGATTAGCGTGTTAGTTATTGTATATTTTTGCAACTAGGTCAAAAATTGATGTTAACTGATTGTAACCCCTATCGAGAAGGAGATGTTTTGCTATATGTCCTAAATCATACAATAAATCATAATTGATTGATTGGTCAATGTGGAGGTTTCATGATGATATGTCCTTGGAATCAATATAAATTCAAGAATTTGGCTTGCAAGAACCAAAATTCCACTGGCAATGATTTCTTCAAGTATGCTAATTGTTCAAATCTCACTTATATGACTAGATAATGTGGTGAATTGCCCTCATATCAAGATCAAATTCAAACTAAATAACAAATTTTAATATCCCTAAAGTGCATGAGCAAATATAAGTAGATCTTTTATTCTATTAGATTAAACGCAAAATGCTTGATCGTATCTTATAATTATATTTCATTGCATATTATATTTTTTTGACTCAATATGCAATTTATGATTTTTCTTTTTAATATCACATAATAAAATTGTCATACTTCAATTCTTATACTACAAAATACCAAATAATAATTATTAACTATCTTTAATTACAGGTACTAAACTCCCGCGCATGACGTGGGCTTTTTCCCCTAGTCACTACTATAAAAACAACCACGATAACCACACATTTCAGAAATGTCCAAATATTTTCAAAAACATAAATTGAACCATATTGCATTTACAAAACAAAAGGCCATTTTCGGAAGTACAAGAAAACAAACTCTACCATAAATTGTACTTTGCACTATAACAACATTCCAAATAGCCTCACAATCCCATAATGCCCCTATCCTTCCAGTTGAAATTCAAAACCCCTTCGATCTAAACTCATTCTTATATAGTATAAGAAAATATTTCAAAAGTGATTCACTTTCAAATTAGTCTCTCCCACTTTCGCTCTCAACTTTGCAGTCTCTATTTTTTTTTTCCCTTTTTTTCAATTCCATTTTCATCTTTGAGCCCATAATTGTTTTGAGAAGTACATTGATTCACAACAATTGAAACTTGAAAATTGATCCTTGATAATTTTTACTGTTTAAAAATTAGTTCTCCCTGTACATAATTTGAATTTGTAAGCAAATGCTATTATCTTTTTCTTCTTGATTGTGCACTTATTTCAAAAATTTTATGGACTTTAAACTGCTAAGACATTGATGTCAAGACTAGTCCAGGATTGATCAAACTTTGCCAGAGAACGAAATTCAAAGGTTAAGGAGAAGAAACCACTATTTGCCCGAAATGCCAACACAACCTTCTTTGTTTAAGTACTTCTGCTCTATTTTCTGTTTGTATTGTTCTCCAACTCTTTTTCATAACCTCTAGAGCATTTTTAGGAGAAGATCATAGTCAGCCTTCAAGAACACGTCTCTAGCAGAGTAACACGCCAAAAAAAAAACCCCCCCACAACAATGTGATTATTTACTCGTGAAAATGACTTGAACCAAAATTTGCTAAAACATTATTGAATCCGAAAAAGGAAATTCTAACTAGTAATACAGTGTCGAATTGCGTATATGTAGTCATAATGCTCATTTTAAGCGTAAACACCAGTGACTAGACACCATAGAAAAGGTGGTTGTGGTCCTTGTGGATTAGCTCTATTAACTAACCATTATCCATCGTTGTTAACCTTATTTTCATGTAAGTCCTCTTAATACTAAAATTATCCCCAAAGAAAAATCTTTGTTTTTTTTTCCCTTTTTAATCAAAACCATATCAGGCGGTGAATGGAACCATACCAACATGCATACATATTAAGATATAATAGATTAAAAATCTGACAAAAAATTCATGTAACACATGTTGTTGTTCAATTCAGCAGTACTCTTGGGCCCAATGGGATAGAAAGGACTTTTTTTATTTTAATCTTTTTCTAGTAAGGAAGAAATGAGATTTTTGAAGTTGGAAAGGGGGTTAGAAATCAGGACCTCTAAGATTTGGAGTCTCAATTTTAACCACTAAATCAAGACCTCTTTAATAAAAAAGATTTACTTAACGTCAGCCCAAATGTATTAATTAAGTACTCTACAATTCTTTTTTTTTTTTTTTTTGAGCAAATACTCTACAACATAGTAGTAAACAAAGCCTATTCCTAATTGCAATTGAATAAATATCTGATGCAGGTAATGTGGAATAACCCTGTGGCATTCTTCCCCACCCAAATTTTAAGCAAATGAAAGTGAAGCAACAGAAACCTAATCAACTCTCTTTTCCTACTCGATTGGGGCTGCTGTCTGCAGAACCATCAATACTTCAATACCATATTAGTTAGTAATACGTGGGACAAGTTACACATTAATTAGCTCTATTCAACTCATTAGAATAATGTGGACCATTTCTCATTAATTTTGTTTCTGACTGCTTATTGCAAAATACTTTCGTCCAGAAAATATTTTCCCTACAGCAAATGTGCTTTCCACATCAAGCATTTGATCATGAAGTTTTTGGGTTTTTTTCCTCCAGCTTATAATATTAATATATATATACATATATTAGGTGGAACCTTTTTTTTTTTTCCCTGAGCTCTTATCTACGAGAAGCAGACTAAAATGCTCAAAGACTATGAAGGGATGAGAACAGTTTCACGTGGCAACTGAATTATGGGCCCTGAATTTATGCGCTTTCTTCGTTTATGTACTTTGAATGCCAGCTCCCAAAAGAAAAAACGAAGAGACTCCTGCCTCGCAGTGGGGTAGATCATAGATGAGCCATGTATAATGTAGTCAGAGATTCAATAAACTTGCAGAGCGATCATTCTCCTGCTGACCTTTTTGATCTTTCTCGCATAAGAACTGGGATGGTTCTGGGAAGGACTATTCATCTTCACAAATTAACAAGGATTAAAAAACTCCTTAGCAATTAAACTTGTCTGGCTTCAACTGGACGTAACAATATCTTCTCATTGTTGTGGTTTCATGCCATGTTGCAAATTAATGTCTTTGGCTTTTCCTTATTCCCTAGCTCTTTTTTAGTCATGCAGTATCAACCGTTCAACATATATATATATATATATACATTCTTTTTTTCTTCATTGAACTGACTGTTTGAAGTAAATAAATTGTAATAATTTCAGGTTTAAGTGGATAATATATATGCAGGTTTGAAGTCCAAAGCTAGCGGCTGTATATTGTTTTGATGACCATGGGTGAAGAATTAATTTGAACCATATGCAAGCAATAATGAAGTCGATAGTGAAGTAAGGAAAGGAGCATGGACATGCCAGGCTAGCTAGCTTAAAATATTATAGATTATTAAGATATGGGATGGTTCGGGAAATGACTGTTCAACATAACAAACAAGGATAAGACGCAACGCTAATAAACTTGTCTGGTTTCAACTGCAAAGGCCACAAGAAAATATCTCTAGCAAGAAATATTTTTCAGTGGGGCCTTAAATTAACAAGCAAAACTTTTCAAATCCTTCTAAAGAAATAGTAACTCCTAGTCAAGATATCCAAATGATACTAGGTAAAATGTTGTGGATCAAGAAAAATCAAATTGCAACTTAATTAAGAGTTCTAAACTGTTAGAACTTGTTTGTTGATACATTATTAGTTCTCTTCATTAATTATTCTATGCGAAATTATCATAGCAACCAGGATAATATATAGTAGGATTTATTTCACATTTCATTGGGGGTATAAATTGTAATTCTAAGAGATTTCAAGTTATGACAAGCCATTTCTTTAGCCGACATTGCATACCATGATAGAATTGTACTCCCTTAATTTTCACTGTTCCCTCTTCCCTTTCTAATCATGCAGTAACGATTTTTTTTTTAAAATTCAATATTGCTGCACTCTGAGGTACGTAAATCCATCAGTTCGAGATTTCAGTCCAAGGTACGTACCTGGTTTGAAATTTACAGCTTTAGCGACCCTTAAATGTTTGTTGATCAAAAAGAAAAAATGGTCTTCCTTTGCATGTAGAGAAAGTCCAAACTGACACGAAATTAAAAAAAAAAAAGTCAATGCGATTGAAACAAACGATCATTACTAGATATCGAACGAATTTTGTACAGTTCATGCAAACTTTTTACAATTCATACTCCGCATATGAAAGAATTTTTTGTGGACAGCAGTTCGTTCATCTCTTACATGTGGAAGTACAAGGATTTATGTAAATTTTTACACCATTGTCGTTGCAAATGTGCAAATAGCCAAATATCATCACATCTACAGTAGGCTGAACATTATCCTTTGACAATCGAATGTGCTGGTGTGTTTTACTTCTTATTCTTCAAATTCTAACTACAAATTGCGTGACGTGACCCTAAATTTATGAGGTATTATGCCATTGAGAGCTGAAAACTGCTGAGTCCTTGCATTGGTAATTAATACTTACAAGATTGTTTGCAGAGATAAAATTACTAAACAATCGTTGGCAAAATAAAGAAAAAGCCCTTTTTGCTCATGGCTACTTAGTTAATCATACCCGTTTGAGGTGATCAAGAAATCAAAATTACAAACAAAAATGATCAAATCAAATTAAGCCAATGCATTTACTAGTGTCCAACATTAATTACAGACTTCAATGCAATTGATCAGGCATTCTACTCATCTTCTATTGATTTCGAGTATGAGAAATTAATCTAGTAGGTTAATTACACATGCAGCAGGATTTCCATTGGAAGGATCTAGTCAGATGTCACGGGCATAGCTAGTACAATTATAGATGCATATTCTTGTGAAAGTTAGCCGTCCGTGTATGAACTATGAAGTATGCCATGCTTGTTATGCAAGTGGGGTAAAGACAGAAATAAGCTGCTGAAAGAGAGGAGCAAACTAACATGCTTGAGGCTGATCTGTTCTATCATATATGTGCCACGTGATCTCTGAATTCGAGAGATACTACTCATCAACGGTTCCGGAAAGTTCTCCATATATCATGCGGCTGCAGATGTAGAGGGTACAAAACTGCACAGGAGAAGCCAACCACCCTTCTATATTAACCATGCACAAACCACATACACATGGTGAAAGTACAAAAACTTCATGAGTGGACAATTAAAATGCCTGTGAAAGCACAAAAAACTTCATGAGTAGACAATTGAAATGCTTAATTTCATGTCAAGTTCCCTTTTTTTTTTTTATGTAGACAAAGCAGTACTCAGTTTATTTTACAAATTAGTGCATATTATGCAACTACATTTTCATTGGTACTTTTCTATCTTAGATTTTATGTGCTACACTAGTTTCAGAAAGAAAGTAAGAGGTGCAAGTAATTAAAGGTAAGATTAATTTTTCATACCCTGATAGTATATAGATATAGATACATGTCACACGTACAGAATTTTTAGAATTCAATTTGAAATTTTGATTACGTGACATGCTCATTAAGACTTCATTAGGGTATAAACCGGTAATATAAGAAAGATTAATCCAAAAAGTAATTTCTACTCATTGGATATAATAGCAAAATGAAAATCTAAAACAAGCTGGTCATTGGTTGATGGGATATATTTGGAACATTACAGCTGTTAGACGGGACATCACAAACGATTTAATGGGAATCAGTTCCGCAATCTGTACAATCCGTATTAGGCACTAACTTAGAGTATGCAACTTTCCCTTACAGGGTTTTTAATGAGATTGAGCAAGTTTTCCTGAGTATATAAAGCCTAGACGAAGCAAGCTAAGAAAACTGCACAGATATGAATGATTGGAAGGCAGGAATGGCTAGCTAAAAGCGACCTTTCATGCTTGAGTCGAAACTTCATGCACATGCAGCGGTCTCCCATAATTACACGACTCTCATTTAGTCCTTCCCATGTCCCGATCTCTTTAATCTTAACCCGACAAACATGACCTGACCTTATCTTTGTCACGACCTCTTCCACTATAAATATGCAGGTTTAATTTGCGCATAAAAAGCACCAAGACTTGTTCAAACTTCAAGCAAAACAAAAGGAAAAGAAAAGTCATGGCGAAAATGACTAGAACAAATGGCAAGAAAAAGAATGGCATTGTGAAGCTCAAGATAGTCGCAGAGAAGCTACAGAAGAGTCTTTCATTAGGCAAGAAGTTAGCTTCTCGAGCTGACGAATTCGAAGAAGTTAATGATTCAACAAATGTCCCTGATGATGTTAAGGAAGGGCATTTTGCTGTCATGGCTGTGGATGATGATGAGCTGAAGAGATTTGTTGTCCCCTTGAGTTATCTAACACATCCAACATTTTTGAGACTCTTGGAACAAGCTGCTGAAGAATATGGCTTCGACGTAGAAGGTGCATTAACTATTCCTTGCAGGCCAAGCGAGCTGGAAAGGATATTGGCTGAGAAATTGGTGGACGGAAGAGATTCAAGAGCTAATGCTGATTGGTCACGTACTAAAACCATGGTCAAGAGCTGCTAAAACATAGTACTATAGAATAGCTAGTACTACTGTACCTTAGAGATTTTATTTTTTGGGGATTTTCATCATCTTTTCAAGCTTACCACTATGTGTTGTTCCCCATCTTTCTTGGGTTGCCAATGTCAGGCTGCCTTTTCCTGGCCAAAGGAAGTTGGGCATGTTCTAATCAGAATTAATTCCATGCAATTGTTTATTTGGTTAATAAGATTTACGAGTAAAATTTATCTACAATTCTAGGCATTTGTTCATTTGGTAATTAACATTTACGTGCAAAACTTAATTGTAGCCACTCTTATTTATTTGTTAAATATGATTTACGTGCAAGAATTATCTATTAATCCCTGAACGTTGCACTTGTTCCTGAATTGAAAGACCTACGGAAACCTCAACAAATTGTCTCAAGATGGACTAAGACAAACTCTAGCTTACACCAGAGACTCAAACATTTTACAATTAGCTCGACTTGATTAGATTTAGCAAAATAACATCCCCGATATCTAACTGGACTGACTATCCTGCAAATCTTGTAATTGTCATTGGAATACCGAGTACACGCATGCATCAATACCTGATTACAAATTTTAGAGGACACACATTTTTCTGAGATTTATGATATGGCAATGTTTACTTAGAAGCTGCAGCTGCTTGAACTTGGACCAACGCCAAGTAAGTGCGGAGTTGAGCATCCGCAACCCTCAAGTAGTTTAACTTGTTTGTAGCCCTATCCTAATCCCTCCGAAAGTGCCAAAATTTTCTGGTTCTTGTAATAAGATCTTCAACAGTTACAAAATGGTGAGAAAAGGCAACTAATTAATACCAATTTTACTTTGAACTCGCGAGTATTTAAAGTCCGTGAGTTTGTTTACAAACACGTATGTGTGTGCGTGTATATATATATATATGATCATCATTCGAAGAGGATATGTCCCCAAGGTAACTCATTGAATTCACTAAAAATTAGTGTAGTCAAAGTAGCGATCGATTCAATCCTCTCAAGCTGTTGAACTCATTGTTGGTACTCGACCAAAATAAATCATATAAGTATCAATAATTTCTCTAATAAAATTTAACAAATTAACAAAAATTTCATACCTCAATATTGCATTAAAAAATGTAAATAATTTGTACCATAAAAGTTAATTTGGCGTGAGTTGAGAGGAGAGTACACGAACCACTTCTGCCACCTTGAATTTGACAGCTACTAAGAAGTCTGGTAGGGTTGAGGCGAGTAGAATGCTCTTTTTAAAACAATATGCGTCCCTACGGTATTTTTTTAATCGATGCAGAAGGCCTAGCGCACCGCCTCCAGAATACAACAGTCCAACTCTATAGTTGTTGCTTCCCTTTGATCTGCACAACCAAGAGAAGCAGAAGCTTCCCAATATTTTACTTTGCCCAAAGAAAAACAGAATGAGAGAGAAAGAAATGAGTGTAGGGAAAATAATATTTAAAATAATCTTTTGTTAAGAGAAGTGTATCAAAAATTCTCCAAAGAATTTCACTATTTATAGGCTACAAAAACCTTTAGAAAAAAGGTTGAAAGTCCAAGTTTAATGTATAACCAGTTTTTTTCATATTAAATTGTAGTTAATTGGTAGAATTTGTAACCTAAAAAATGATTCATATTTAAATGGCTTATAATGACTCAATAACTCTCCATTTGACCAAGTAATTCATTTGCAACTCCTATTCAAAGAATTGTTTAATAACCCCATTCAAAATGTATTGTAACTCCCAACATTATAATTCCCATGACTCTCAAATAAATTATTATAACTCCTTGTAAAGATTTGATCAAGAAAAAATTAAGATTGTATTAAAATACACTGACACTCATATGTAAGTCCCAACCAATCCTCAAAAAGTTTGAAACTTCTCCACGAATCCTGAACCTAGTGGTACTAAAAACTCTATCATTCACTGGCCATTGGACCAACCCCAATAATTTGTAATAGGGTACTTAAAACTTGACTAAAGGGTAAAAAGCAACTAATTAAAACCAATTTTACTTTGAACCATTTCTGTCAGTTTATATTTAAAAAAAAAAAACCTGATAGGTTAATTAAATAAACATAGTAATTAGCATTTTAAGGATAGGTTCCCAGGTAACTAAAAGTCTAAATTGAGTAAAAATTACTCCATAGTCAAGTGGTAATTGAACGCAATAATCAGGTATTACAAACTGTAATTCTTAACACTCCAATTATATAAAAATTTTGCATTAATGCATTACTGTACATGCATCATATTCAATGTGACGCAGAGCGTCCAGTCAGGTAGATTAGAGACAGGGAGGAGGGGCAGGGTCTGAAACGAGGGTTCCACCGGCACAACATTGGCAGCTCATCAGCCACTGTCGACTGAATTGACTTGCTTATATTTTTATGTTTCAAGAAAAAGGGATCAGTGATAAAACTGACCGGAGTTTCTTCTTGCTTTCGTGCTGAATCGACTCTTCACTGCCCTTCTCCATCCCAAGACTTCAATTGGTCCCTTTCTGATTTCTGCGTCTTCCTTCCTTCTAGATATGAAACAGAAGGAACCTGCACAGATAGTCCTTTCCATCCCTGGAGTGAGAAGGCCCTGTTGGGTGTACCCATGCTGTACTAGAAAACATCATATCATTCAGTATAGGACAAATAATCTCTCAGTTAGTTTAATTGGAGAAGCAAGGAAGGTTCGATTTGTGTTAGGTGGTGCATGTCATTAAGTTTACTCAATCATTCATTATACAAGAGAAATTTGCACTGTGAAATTATTTAATGTAACGTCATATGTGTACCTCATGAATCAAATTAAGGTCATAGTTAGACCATACCTTAGAAGTGGAAATGTCAACTGGAATTGATATCTTACTAGATTGACGTGACAACTGCATAAGAAAAAATCTTGTTTAGGAGAAACAATAAAATATCTTTTGCTTGAAAGAAGTTTGATCAGAATTTGTAATTTGCCAAGTTCTTGGTTCTTTTATCGTTAATGTTATAGTTTGCGTTTTCTTGTTTTATGTATGTGTTGCAACTGATCAAAAATGGAGAGGAGAAAATTCGAACCATTAGAGGAGGATGACAAAGATCATGCTCGGGAGAAATCACATCTAATTAGTCATTCATCAATTCTCACAATTCTCCGGTATAAAACTGAAAATGGAACAATTCAGAAATTTTGGCTATTGGCTGAAAGCAATAGACACATCAAATCTTAACCAAAAAACCTCGTTAAAATTTGTTTCTCATTCCACAGATGTAATCCCAGAAAGGGTTTGTTTAGATTGTTCCTGTTTGCCTACTTTCGGTAATCTTATCAAAGTGTTACAAACAACATGGAATTTCGAACTGCAAATACCATGTACGTCAATTTTACAAGACTTCACAGAAATTTATCGTCTCTGCTGCTTTAGAAGTTGACTGTTCGCTTAAAGAAGGTCTTTTTTTTTTTTTTGGTTGAGAAAGTACGTTCTTGTAGGCCACATAAGTGCTCCAGTGCTCCAAATTCTATCGGCTGCTGCCAATGGGAGCCCAAATTTCCACAACTCTTATCGAATGCTCAGAACTTACCATTCTCAAGCCAAAATGCCAGCTAAGCTTGAAAAGGGTGATTTGTCCTTTTAATTAAGTTTACGATAGACATAAAATTTGAGCTGTGATGATGTCATTTTTTACCCATTACAATTCGCACGGGGCTTCATCTATAACTTCCATCTGCATCGGTGATTTACAATTTCAGTACGAAAGAAAAACCACCATTTTGCTTAGTATTCTAAACATATTATTTTGCTTAGTATTCTAAACATTAGCTCAAGTGAAAATTACAAATCCAAAGAACAAAATATGGAACCAAAATCGACGCTACATCCTCTCCAAACCATAGACCAAGTACAACAGAGAGCAATACATATGATGCTTCAAAAATAATACTATCGTGTCAAGTACTAATGGACTCATCCAGTCATCAATCACTACAAGTGTCCTTCAAATGGTAAAACATAAAGCGATCAAGCTCTTCCACCATCTTTCGTCATACTCACATCTGAGCAGCAGGATTTTGTGAATGCAGAACCGATCAACTCTTAAAGATCTGTTTTAGTCAGATAAACCAGCCTTTTGCCTCAAGTGCTCCTTGAAGCTCATAATGTCATCCTGCCATCTAGTCACAGTCTGATCTGCGCACACCCATATCTCCTGAGCAACCTGATTTATAAGCCTAAAATCATGACTAACAAGTACAAGGCCACCGTCCCACTCATTCAGTGCCTCAGCCAAGGAGTCAATTGTCTCGATATCTAAATGGTTAGTGGGCTCATCCAACAACAGCATGTGGGGTTGCCTCCAAGCTAACCAGGCAAAAATCACCCTGCTCCTTTGGCCATCTGATAAATTCTTCATGGGCATAACTTGAGCTTTACCAGAAAGCCCAAACTTACCGATTGCTGCCCTCATCCTCTCTTCCTCGTTGCCAGGGTACTCTTTTATCATAAACTGAAGAGCTGGCATCTCCAGATCAAGTTTCTCAGCCAAGTGCTGGTGGAATTGTGCAATCCTCAAGTGGTTGTGACGGCGGACCATGCCATCAAGGGGAACCAAATCACCTGTCATCAGCTTAAGCAATGTGCTTTTACCAGCCCCATTGGGTCCAACCAGAGCAACCCTTGAGTCAAGGTCAACCCCAAAATCAAGATTCTTGTAGATGAGGTTATCAGGTGTATAGCCAAAAGAAACTTCAACAAACTGTAGGACAGGAGGTGGAAGCTTCCCAACATCAGTAAAGCGGAAAACCAAAACCTTGTCCCTCGCCACCTTCTCTGTCAGGCCACCTCGCTCCATCTTGGCCAGAGTTTTCTCTTTACTCTGTGCCTGACGAGCTAGTTTGGCTGACCCGTGTCCAAAGCGAGCTATGTACTCTTTCATTGAAGCTATCTGCTCCTGCTCCCACTTATATTGTTTCATCTGATTCTCCTCAAGTTCGGATCGAGTCTGGACATACTGATCATAATTACCAGTGTAAGGCTTCAACTTCTTACCTTGCATATGGATGATGTTGGTGCAGACACCATTCAGAAAATCCTGGGAGTGAGAGACCACAACCAATATGCGGTCAAACTTCTTGAGAGTTTCCTCTAACCAAACACAAGCCTCTAAATCTGCAATTGCCATATTCACAGATGAAAGAAACAACGTTAGAAATACAGAAAGCCTGCAGGGTTGTTTATGCTATCTTTGCAGTAGATGACAGTGGAAACGCAGTAAGCAAGGGTTGCATTCTTGTGCCAGTATGCATTCTTAACATTGTTCTATCAGCTTTTCTGCTCAACTTCATGAAAAGGAAAGTCTTGTTGCATATAGAAATGATTACAAAGATAAAATAAATACCATGCCTGAAACTCATGTAAAGATGAGCCAAAACAAGAAGACCAACAACAGGCAGTCAAAACCAAATATGGTTTCAGCATCAATAAATTAATATGGAGATTATTGCCCCCCTTTTTCCTCAAATAAAACATCCCACTCCCACATACATGACAGTAGATAGCAATGGCAAGCTATATTAACAACTATTTTACAATAACCAGATAATGAACCTACCGAGATGATTTGTGGGTTCATCCAGCAAGAGTATGGTTGGATTCATGAACAGAGCCCTTGCTAGAGCGATCCTCATTCTCCAGCCACCAGAAAAGTCTCGGGTTTTCATTTCCTGCATCTTCTTGGTGAAACCAAGTCCAAACAAGATTTCAGCAGCTCGCTTTTCAGCAGTAGCCGCATCCATGGCTTCCAAACGTTCATAAACACGCTCAAGTTGTTCACCACCACCATCGTCCTGTCCAGCCAAGGCTTCAGCTTCTTTTTCCAACTTCAATCTCTCCTCATCACAGTTTATGACAGCCTCAAGTGAAGATATGTCTGAAGCTTCAATCTCTCTGGTGAGGTGGTAAATATCCATATGATCTGGAATTGGCAGTTCACGACACCCTATCGCAGCAAGAAGAGTAGATTTCCCACAGCCATTCAATCCTAGCAAACCATAACGTCTGAAAATACAAGATTTTAGAAATGGGAACTAAAATAGTGGTTAACAACATTTTGCATCAATCTAGAGCCACAGACCTGCCATAATTTAGTTCCAGTTCAGAGTCAACTATGAGGTCATGTCCATGGAATGTAAGTGACAAGGATTCAATCTGCAAAAACCAAGGAAAACTGTTCTTAGTCAACATTACAGCAGCTTAATAACTATAATGGAGAATATCCACGTGCCATACACACAGCTTTGAAAGATTGACTGCTCAATCAACATGATACATGCAGTTCACCAAGGGTCATAAATCAGACAACATATTTCTCAGATGAAAAAAAATGATTAAGGAAACAAACTAGAAGCAGATTATCCCAATAATGCTGACATATTACATAACAAATTACAGAATACACTAAAACTGGACATATTATACATCCAATGATAGGTTACATATGTATATTTTATGAAACACATATCTTTCATCTCCACTGTTTTTGTCTACTTAACTGATTCCAGAAAGTGCTAATATTACCACCACACTCTGGTCAAGGTATTCAGATCACAAACCTGGCAATTTTAAAAGGCTAAATTACACGATTATGCGTAGCAGATGTTGCCCTTTTGAAATCAGGTAAATTGGAGAATTTAAGTTTAATCATGACAGCCCTAATATAAGAAACCAACGAAAATTTCTACTACCAATGTCTTTTGAGCAAACTTTTCAGATGACACCACAAGAATTGCATACTTCTACATTTAGATAAGTGAAATTCAGAATCTTGAACAAAATTTAAATGAGAAAATTCTAATAAATGTTCTCTGTTATTAAGTAATCAACTCTTCTTTTTTCTTGTCATCATACAATACGTGGGAGACAGTTACACAAGGCAGATGTTGACTCAGATTACAAACAGACCAGCCAATGCACGACATGACATGGTATTTGCCAAGTAAAATGAAGATAATCTTACACACCTTTAAAAAAAAACCCTACACTTTTTGTATATCATTGCAACCAAAACAGACCAAAATTGCAAATGAAATTGTCACTTGTCAGCAAGGGTCCAGTTACACTTTCAATGGTTTCTTAGTAACAATAAAACAAGATTAATATTTGTTAGTAACAATAACATTGCAACGGTTTCTTAGTAACATTTGTGCAGTTACACTTTCAATGGTATTTCTTAGTAACAATAAAACAAGATTAATATTTGTTAGTAACCCTAACTTTTTGTATATCATTGCAACCAAAACAGACCAAAATTGCTAATGAAATTGTCACTTATCAGCAAGGGTCCAGTTACACTTTCAATGGTTTCTTAGTAACAATAAAACAAGATTAACAATAAAAAAGATCAACATAATTTCAGAAGGTATGATCAACACGAGTCATTCCAAATCTTCATCACGTACAGTGTGTGTAAACATCTAGCTTATAGAAACAATACATTCCTAAGTCTAATCAGAACGTACTCTTGGGCAGTTTATTTTCTTACTCAGCATCTTGTTTTACTACTACTAAGAACGCAGCCCAACATACACATACAACATGAAAAAGGGTTGTCTCCTAACTAATTTCAGTCCAAAAAGAAATTGTAAAAAGCAGAAAGCAAACAAGAAATAAACCCATTAGGAATTGCGTTAAAAGACAAGATACTACCTTTTTCTAACCAACATAATCCCCCAAAAAAAAACCGTTTCTTTTTTATAACCATAGATAGAACATAATCAAAAGAAAATTTGAAAAAAAAGACAATATTCTTTTCTATGCATTATGTTAGTAACTGCAACAGGTAACAAATATAGTGAAAAATCAAGAGGTAAAATACTATTTATTGTAACTGAAATGGTACATATAATGGCATGATTAAAAAATGGATCTTTAAAAGAACTAACCCGAATATCTCTGGACAGCGGATGAGAACAAAGCACGCCGGTACAAGTCCGATCCGATATCTGGAGCATCCCAACTCCATTGGCCAAACTATCAGCGCTTCCATTCTCCGCCGCTGTGGTGGCTGCCGCTGCCGCCGCGGCAACTTCCTTGGCAGCTTTAGACGATGCTGCAGCTGACTTACCTCCTCTCTTAGCTGCCGCCGCCGCCTTCTTCTGCGCGTCTCTTTTCTTGCTCGCGTCCGAAACCATCTAGAATAATCCAACGAAAATAATAACAAAATGAGAAAATCACAATTATTATCAAAAAAAATTAAACAAACTAAAAATCACAATAAATTGCGAAAAATTACAAGTACCTTGAGAAGCTGAGATCTAGGGTTTCAAGTATCGTTTTTGCAATGGAACAGCGTGTGTGTGTATTTCTTTTTCTTTTTCTCTTTTCAATTTGGTAGGAGTAATTATTTCCTTGAATCGGAACAGAAAGGATGGGGGCGTGCTCCGATGCGGTCCGAGAATGAGGGTTTGAGGGGGGATGCTGCGGATATTTATACGGGTTGTGAAGGGGACACGTGGCGGGGAATGGAGGGTACAAGGGAAATTTAACGGTGATTCTTGCCACCACATAACTGGAGACTTTGTGTTTGGACTAAGGAGTTTGCGTATCCAAGTTGGAATCCAATAATATTTCTTTTCCCATTGTTTTTGTTTATGAATATATATCGTTAGCATAGTTCTAGTCTACTAGTAATTGTCAAAACAAAAGTTTAATGGCGGGGCTGCTATCTAAGCCGGTTAAGTTCGAATAGTGTACTATTCGAGTAAAAATGTTAGAGCTCGAGATTGGGATTGTCGAATTTTTCAAAGTTAAACACGAGTTTGCGACCAAATCAAATTCAATCAATTTTGCAATCTTGATTTTTTAATAAATTTCATAATTTTATAATAAATATTTAAAAATTATACTATAAATACACTATTCGATAAGACTCAACAAGTATTCTGAGTTTTGATTTTTTCTACTTGAACTATTTTATAACCTTATTAAGTAGTTCGAACTTAATTCGAATTCGGTCAATGATAAATTTAAAGCAATCCTTTAATCGAGCTATTCACGAGTCCGAGTAGCTTGATTAATTTACACCCTCCGAACTCCTCAAGTTAAAGTTGTATCATTTTGTATCTTTGAAATATTGTTGCTTAAAAGTCTTTTGAATTTTTTAATATAAAAAAAATTCTAAAATTTTAATCTAGTTTTTTTTTTACGCAATGATAACATTTCTATAAGTTAATATATTATATTTTACAGGGAAAGGGAAGTCTAAAGAGACAATAAATCTATTCTATTTTAATAGTGTGTTTATATATTTTACATCCTAGATCGGTTCTAACTGGAGATACCATTATTGTTTCTAGTACAGAAGGTCCTACAAAAATGGGAAATGCCCTGCCTCTATCCTAGGTCTATCCAGTATGGAATGAACTTATAATCATGGAATCGATTTGATCATCCGATTATGAGTTCGTAACCCTAGCCCATTCCCATTCTGGGCGGATATGGGGAAATCTAAAGAGATTGTGTAATGGGGTATACGGATCTGATTAGACTAAATGAGTACTTTGGAACTTTTTTTAAATTTTTTTCAATGCGGTGGAGTTCGAAAACCCCGAGTTACAGCTCAAAGACAGATTTAATTTCTTTTTGGTGGCGACTCAACTTTGGCTCAATGGTTTAATTATTTACACTATGAGACTTCTTTTAGAATTTAATGGTGTTTTCCTGTTCTCAATGCACGTCGAATTTTTTGGCGCAGTGCGTGCCTTTGTGAACTAATGAACGAAAGTGGACAAATCAAAAGGCATTAAAAAAAAATTGGATTGAGTGATGAATTTTAACGGATGGAGATATATGTCATCATATATTTCTCACTTACTTGCAATCTCGATAGATATCCAAAATTTTGAATTTTTTTTTGAATTTTAGAATTATGAAAACTATTCCCATGTCAAAAAAGCTTTTCAAGAGTAAACTAACATGGTGCTGATTTTGTCCATTAGAGTGACAAAAAAAGCTTTTGAAAATTTGAAATCTTTTTGAATTTTAGAATTATGAAAACTATTCCCATGTCAAAAAAGCTTTCCAAGAGTAAACTGACATGGTGCTGATTTTGTCCATTTCTTACTAGAGCAATTTAAAAAAGTGATAAATTAAGATGTGAGAATATAACAAATTTCATTATTTCGACAATTATATATTAGTTCTGTCTAATTGATATCCATAACTTTTTGACAAAAAAAAAAAAAAATTGATATCCATAACTCATTAAAATATATTTCAAGTGTCATATTTTTGAAAATATATAATTAAATAGAATAAATAAATAAATATAAAGGATGACAAGTAATATTAAATAGGAACAGTATACAAATACAATAGGTAGAGGAATAATAATTATTAGTATGTATATATATCAGATAAATTTTAGATGCATTAACCGGTACTTCAAATGCATACTAGCTAGAGAAATCTGATCTTAAATTCAACATCCATAGTGATCAAATGAATACCCATTTCATTTGGGGATAATTTCAAAAACCTCCCCTAAGATTTGAAAAATTACATTACTTCTCTTGATTTGATAGTTTTAGTAATAAAATATTAAAATAATATTGCTAGGCCAAATTTTTAAATGAATACCCAAAAAATACCCTTATGTAATGAGTTCTAATTTATTTATTTTCCTATACAATTATAAGATTATCAAGTATAATTATAAGGAAAATGTGTCAAATTTTGCATGTCTACACCTATTATTTGATAAACAAATATAATAATAATTTTATCACTATAATAGGATACTTTTGATAGTATTTTATTTTGGATTTAGATTTATAACATAGAAAAGAAAATGTCAAAATAATTCATTCAGAATTTATGAATTTTTTAAATAGTGAAATTATCATAATTTAGTAGTGATTTTGAACCATTTCTTTTTAATTTATTGTTAATTTTAATACTAAAAAATATAAAATAAAAATCAGCAAAAACATTGGACTACAAAAATGTTAACTCATTAAAAAAATCACTAATTCGACATTCGGTTACCGTAGAAATTAGAGGTAATACTAAGGACAACGAGTTCACTGTCAATGAAACCATGATCAAAGTTGCAAATTCGGTTCCAATGGGTAGCGAAAATTAACCCGGTCATTTTAAAAAAATTCGGGTTGCATATATTTTTCTGACAAAAATGACCCAGTTTATTTTTTTTTAATTCAAAATCGTGATTTCACATAACACAGGAAAATACTTGAAAGCTATCCCATCCTCGTACCAGAACTCCGGTGCTCTTCTTAGCACGTATCATACTTTTTTTCTTGAACCTTCGGCAGACGTCAGGAAGCCGGCGGTGACTACCTTTCAGTAAGTGACCTGCTCATTTAGCTATTGATTAGTATTATTGTGTTTTTTTAACTTTGCCCCACTTATCTGCTATCCCAAATTCAAGTTGTCCTATTATTTAATATATTAAAATTTTCCACTCAAAATTTGCAGGGAACCCATCTAAAGTTTCCTCTTAAGGGTGATTCTTGGATGGTTTGATGGGAAATAAGGAGACTCCATAATTGCATAAATTAAGGTATGGGGACAGTATATTATTGCATTTCTTAGTGTATCAATTTCTCTGACTCTTACTTGATAATTGATTATTGTTATTATTGTTGATTTGCTGTGACTGTTAATTTTATTGCGTTCAAGTGTTGATTTTGAATGTGTCATGAAGCTGATTAAATCTATTTAGTCTCGTTGCTGTAGTAATTTGTGCCGTCAGAAATTTAATTGGATTTTGTCTGATTTCAATTCTCTTCCTTCTTGTATGGTTAGCCCGCAATAGGTCTGGATTAGCAACCTCAAAGAAGGACTGTAGGATTTGATAGGTGGAGGGTTGATGACTAATGCGTAACCTTTGACAGCACTTATGGTTAATCTGCAGTGCTTGTGCTTGAACATAAGAATCGATATAGTGGTGTCGTACTTCTGTACAACATGGCTCTGGTTTAAAAGAAGGCTAGTGTCCTGATAATTTAGTTAGTCGAGTTTGGATATACAGGGTTGCTAGGAAGCTGTATATGGTTTCTTTTTAGTGGTATCTGCCATGACCCAAGTCTTTTCAGAAATGAGTTCAGCCTTTGCTGCTATCTCCCTTTGCTTTTGTGTGTGTGTGTGTGTGGGTGATTCTTGGATGGTTTGATGGGAAATAAGGAGACTCCATAATTGCATAAATTAAGGTATGGGGACAGCATATTATTGCATTTCTTAGTGTATCAATTTCTCTGACTCTTACTTGATAATTGATTATTGTTATTATTGTTGATTTGCTTTGACTGTTAATTTTATTGCGTTCAAGTGTTGATTTTGAATGTGTCATGAAGCTGATTAAATCTATTTAGTTTCGTTGCTGTAGTAATTTGTGCTGTCAGAAATTTAATTGGATTTTGTCTGATTTCATTTCTCTTCCTTCTTGTATGGTTAGCCCGCAATAGTTCTGGATTAGCAACCTCAAAGAAGGACTGTAGGATTTGATAGGTGGAGGGTTGATGACTAATGCGTAACCTTTGACAGCACTAATGGTTAATCTGCAGTGCTTGTGCTTGAACATAAGAATCGATATAGTGGTGTCGTACTTCCGTACAACATGGCTCTGGTTTAAAAGAAGGCTAGTGTCCTGATAATTTAGTTAGCCGAGTTTGGATATACAGGGTTGCTAGGAAGCTGTATATGGTTTCTTTTTAGTGGTATCTGCCATGACCCAAGTCTTTTCAGAAATGAGTTCAGCCTTTGCTGCTATTTCCCTTTGCTTTTGTGTGTGTGTGTGTGTGTGTGTGTGTGTGTGTGTGTTGATCAAACTTATTTCATGGTTATATGCTTCAAAGGTTTCTTCATGAGGTGAATGTCGTTTTTACAGCTTGGCTTAGGTAGTTTGATGAAGTCAAAATTGTTGATATCTCTATTATTTTCACGAAAAGCATTATCCTTCTCTACCAGAATTACAGGAAGTTGCAGATTCTTCTTATTAAAACAAAACATGTTGTATAGGTGGGTCTTGCTATTGAAAGCATAAAGCCTCCCCCCCCCTCTCCCCCCAAAAAAAAGAAAAACTCCTCTCTCTCTCTCTCTCTCTCTCTCTCTCTCTCTCTCTCTCCCTCTACCTTCTCTTGTGCAGGGAATGAGACTTGGAAATTGATAGTTTAACATAAGGTAGCATTGTTGGAAATGCTGTTGCATTAATTTAAAGAAATTGCTGATGTTAATTCACATTTGAACTCGTAAGATAGCTTGATTTTTGGATTCATTCTTCTGTTAAATTTGTTTATGAAAAGAAGTGCTTAAGCTACGGATATGAATTTTAGAGAAGAATACTTCACCTGTCTCAGTTACAATGTTAATCTTTCTTATGCATCATGATCTCTGGCAACAAAATCACAAATACATTCCCCAAACGTACACAGCCAAAACAGATCTGTCCTTTTGTCAACCTTGGAGGTCCTTATTAGTTTTTTAAGTTTCTCAAACACAGGCAGGATGTTCATTTCTTTCCATTTTTGGGGCACTACTTTTCCCATATAATTTCTTAAGTTTTTTCTTCATTTTCCTTTTAAAGATCCATCACTTTCTATCCAGTAGTTGACCTGCTACGTTAATTTCTGCTGAATGACTTGCACCAAGAAGAATATCATCTCTTTTACTTTTCAAATGATAGCACATAGATGATGGTCTTTAATCATATATAAGATGTACTTCCTTTTCGATCTGTTTCTGGCAGATGCAAAATTTCAGTTATGGGAAGGTGATGGTTTTGTCCAAGGATCACAAAACAGGTGGTGCACTTGAGATGTTTGATCAAATGTTACTGAGTAATTGCATTGTTTAGATATTAGTTCTTTCCTTAGAAGCATGGCTGGGGCGATTGTTTACAGGCAGTGTTGTATTTTGAACTTGACATAGCATGTCTCTGGATCTAATTGATACAGGTAGCACCATAAAGATCAAAATTAGCAAGGTTTTGGGCCAATACAATAGTAACTGCATAGTCATGTCATCATTGGATCTCATGGTGTGAGATAAAAATTAGGAATCAACTTGTGTAATCAAGTCAATCTACTATAGTTAAACACGTTGTATGTTGGCCTTAATAATTATAATTATTATACCATATTTGAGAAGTCATTAATATTTGATCTTGTTTCAGTGCATCAAATTTATTGTGGTTACTTACTACTTAATAAGATGTTTGTAAATTCATGTGAAGATTATAGGGCTCTGTTAATTTCTTTTGCTTCTCAAACATGGTACCAGATTTGATCTTTTATTTCAACATTTTCTTTAAAAGTTTGTCCTGAATTAGTTTTTGCTTTTAGCTCCTCCATCCAAGTTAGAGCACATTATACCATGGCCTTATTAGAGATTGGAGCTAAAGAAGCTAGAGTAAAATGCCACAATGACTCCTTAAGTACTTAAATAGTGCAGAGTTCTGTTGGATTTGCAGTTGGCTATCAGAACCTGTGATGTCTACCGTTATTTCTCTAGGCCCACTCTTCATGACATTTTTCTTGAAACAAAAATATTTGTTGTAATTACATCTTGTAAGTGTAAATGTTAGAAATCCTTTGTTTGTTGTAAGCACTGAAGAGCACTTGATCAGTTGCTCATTTCTGAACAACAAAGTTAGTTATCTTTTCACATGAGTGCCATAACTCTTGTTTTTAAGAACTAAAGATTTCAATAAACAGCACCTGAGAAGTGTTCCATTTTTCTCTGATGCTTCACAATAGACTGCTTCTGGGCATGCCATTTTGTAAAATTGCATACATCAAAGATAAAGATAGTGGATCTTTTCCTTGCTATTTTTCTTGCTTGTCCACTCTGCTAGAAGCCTATAATGTAATGTCTAATGTACGTCTTCTGAATAGGTCGCTTTTCTCGACGTGATGACTGTTATGAAGAGGTATGTCTTAAGATTGTTCTTTTCCCTGAAGTACGTCACTGCAAATGTAGTGGACCGAAACAGTGGACGCATAATCGCATCAGCATCAACAGTTGAACATGCGCTCAAAAATACGCTTGAATGCGGTCGATCTTGCAATGCTAAGGCAGCATCAACTGTTGGAGAAGTATTGGCAATGAGACTTAGAGTAGAAGGCCTTGAACAAGGACAGGGAAATGGAATCCATGTCAATGTGAACAAGGAAATTGAGAAAAAAGGTTTCAAGAATCGGACGAAAGTCTGGTCTGTTGTAAATGCCCTCAAGAGCAACGGAGTCAAACTTATTCTCGACGACGATGACAATCAGAATTCTCGTTCAAGTTAGTTTGTATACATGCTCAAGCACTTGTAACATGACAGAGGAAGATTGTCCTCTTTACTTGTGATTGTCACTGGTGACATCTGTAGATCAGAATTGAATTTAATTCTGAACTTAACAATGAGAGAGGAAGCACTTTCAACGAAATCTGTTATAATATCAAGAAGTTGTTGGCCATCTATGTGAATCCGTTGATAGTGGATTTTGTCCTCAATATCTAGTCCAGGCAGATTGTAGACAACTTATTGTCTTATCATTTTTCATTTTTCATTTTTCATTTTTCATTTTTCACTAGGGTGGTTTGGGGATGGGTACGGTGAAGCAAACTGTGAGTTGAGAGCTTCAACCAAATTGCATTGCCTATCGTAATCATGAACGCTCAGCAACAGCAACAGGTTCGATATAAATGAAACGAGGGCCATGGTCTATGAGTGCCTGGCAGGAAATAACTCTGGCGACAGAATTGGGATACCCAAAGACAATTAAGATGCTGATAATGGACCGCCAATGTGAGGCACAAAATTCTGCATGACAGACATGACCTTTGCCGTCTTTTGCCACAAAGGTGGTCCTCCGGTTATGTCCATATTTGAGTTGGAAATAAAACAGAGATGGAAACCTACTGGGCTATTTGCAACCCGTTTCTAAGATTGGGATGACATGACTGTAACTAGACATGAATCTAGATAAAAGGGTGGTCCTCGCACAAAACTATTTGTAACTAGAACATTTTTTTCTTCTTCTTCTTTTTTAAAAAAAGAAAGAAAATCAAGAGTGATTCTTCACGTATCTTTTTTTACTTACTTGAACTCGCCGTATCTCAATTACAAGTAAAAAATCTTACCAAATAAATTACACTTCGTTTGTCTTTGTAGTCTGAACTCCATTTAACATTCACATATACAAACCTAGTGACTTTGATTCCTATTGTTTAGAAATTCCGTAAGAGCAGATCCTAATCTCTGGAATTAATCATTAATTAATGGATTACTTAATCTGTAGCAATCATTAATTAATGGATCATTAGTTAACTTTTTAAGAGCTAATTTTTTAATTTCGAAACATATTTGTTTGCAGTGAGTCCCCAACCAAGTACCAACCAACCCCTCCGGGGGTGCAGGAGCTAAGTAAGCCCAACAAATATCTAAGACGGTAGGTGAGTCATAGAACCAACTACCAAGCAAAGAAGCTACAAGAATCCAACTAAAGAAAGACAAGAAAGGTGCATTTCAGGCTGTGTGATGTGTATTTCAACTATGCATCTAATCTAAGACGATCGAGTCCATAAACAGCCCTCACGCTGCATTATTCTACCATTCCCTAATTGTTGTTTACTGGTAATCTAGAAAGTATTAAAGCTAATCATCAACCTTTCCCCCACCATTATTGCCACTGTTTCCTTCCAAAAGAAGAAAAAACAAATTAATCATCATTAAATTTGAGGATGAAAACATTTAAGTTTGATAGGCTATCCGCCCGTGCAAGCGCCACAAACCTAATAATTTGTTTGCTTTTTTCCACGTCAGGAAAAGTGGCACACTTTAAACTCATTCCAAATCTTACCAAAAGTCCAATTTGATGATTCTCTTGGCATTCTATTTCTTGGTTAGTGATGTAACTAGAAGAAAGGTGGAACATGGGATTGGAAAAAAAATGGCCGCAAAGACTCCTTTTACTGGTTATGCTTTTCCTGAAAATTTCACGTAGAAACTCCAACCATCAAGTACAATGATGCCTTTCCTGAAAATTTCACGTAGAAACTCCTTTACAGGGTAAAGCTGAGGTTTTGTGAGAATCATGATGCTTTATGATCAGTCAGCAATGATGCCTTCGGCGAAGTTCATAGCTCAAAATTGACCACAATTTTGTCAAGAAAATTCTATTAATGTGGAAACATCTAATAATTTGTTTGCTTTTTTCCACGTCAGGAAAAGTGGCACACTTTAAACTCATTCCAAATCTTACCAAAAGTCCAATTTGATGATTCTCTTGGCATTCTATTTCTTGGTTAGTGATGTAACTAGAAGAAAGGTGGAACATGGGATTGGAAAAAAAATGGCCGCAAAGACTCCTTTTACTGGTTATGCTTTTCCTGAAAATTTCACGTAGAAACTCCAACCATCAAGTACAATGATGCCTTTCCTGAAAATTTCACGTAGAAACTCCTTTACAGGGTAAAGCTGAGGTTTTGTGAGAATCATGATGCTTTATGATCAGTCAGCAATGATGCCTTCGGCGAAGTTCATAGCTCAAAATTGACCACAATTTTGTCAAGAAAATTCTATTAATGTGGAAACATATTACAGTTGCTAAACATGAGATGGGATTGCTGTGCCATGTTAAAGTTTGGATTGCTATTTTTTAGAGTGTTTTTTTTTTGGGTAGAAATATACGTCATAATAATTTGATGTGCATAAGATAAAAAAGTGATCATAAAAAACATTAAAATTTTTCAAAGAAGAATAATAGCTTTTTCAAATTACTCGAGAAAAGATAGACGCTGGAGCTGAAGAAGACTAGCAGTAATAAAAGATGCGGTTCTTGAAGTTTCTTGGGAGAAGAAACAGACGAAACAAATGAAGCATGGAACCTCATACAGACACAATAACTAAAGACCTCAGTTAGTTCAAGTAAAAAAGCGCGTTAAAATTTCCCTTAAACCAAGAAAAACGAAAGGGTAGTTTAGTTCCCTTAAACCTATTAAAGAACAGGTTTTTATCTCAAAAAAAATCAATTAGAGTTGGAGTGAGTGGCTTATTGATTAGCTTTCGCTAGTCTTGACTCTTGACTAATTGATGCAGGATCAGGTTGTTTAACAAAAGCCCACTAAAACACCACAAAAGCGAAATAGGAAAAGAACAAAAGAAAGGACGAGGAAGAGAAAAAGCCAGGTGTGGTACCAATTGATTCCAGGACTTTTACGCTGTGAATACCGAATAGAACAGAGAATGAGTGGAGGGACAGCTGCATATTCAGCTTATCCACCATTATTATCTTTTCCCATTTTACGGCTTCGTGTGAAGATTCAAGTACACAACATGATCATGATGGCAACAGTTTATTCCTATAGTTTTATCTTTTTCTTTTCCATTTTATTTTAGAAGGTCGTGGCTGGAGAGTAGAGGCCAAGTCCAATTTTAGAAACTAAAAAAATAAATGAATAATTGTATCCGATTTTCATATAATATCAAATCCATAAAAGCAGTAAAATTAAGCAAGGAAGGATGGATGGATGTCTTTTTTTTCGCTTATTTTAGTCTGGCTTATTTTATAGTAGTACACTAGTACTAGAGTAAAAAGAAAATGAAATCAGCTTTGTGGAAAGGAAAGGAATGGGGGTGGACTTTCAAAGTCTTTAATTAAGCTTTTACCGTGATGTTGGTTCTTTGGTTATCAAGCTCTTTCCATAACTTCATAACCCCACATGGGATCGAGCTCAGTGGTAATCATCACAGTAAATGAGGAAAGCCCCACAATCACATGGATTTGGAATCTAATCAACATAACTCTCTTTTGTTTCTTATCGATTAACAAAAGTTCCATCAAATTTAATTGCCTTTTCTCTTTGGAGCAGCAAGTTGTGTGCGTATTATGAGCATTGCATGGTCTTGAGACTCTCTGTTAAAAGTTGTGTTACCATCCGACTGAGGTTTATGACTTACCATCCACTGACACTTGCACTGATTAAGCCAAAAAATATTCACACACACTAATGAAGCCAAACATTTTCCGGAGATTTTAAGCTTCATTTACCATTTTCCTTGCCATTTTTAATCTCAAGTAATGCTCAATTTGCTCCCCCAGAGCCACTGATTTGCTTTAAAATGTTTTGTATCTCGAAATTTCCAACTCCGAACCTCAAGAGTTTTGCCTCATTTTCTTCAAAATTCACGATTAGAATTGAAGACTATTACAAGTATTATTGTCATAGCGATCCTGAGATCTCTAATTTGAATTTTTCTGTCCTTTTGTAAGGGTTTGAGCTTTTTTTTAAACCAAAAAGAAAGAAAAAAAACAACTCCTAACAAAATTTTGTTTGATCGATCACTGAAGAACCGTTGTTTGATTCTCTCCTACAATTAAAATTTGGTTAGAGTTGCAAAATGTATCAGAAAGCTAATTTGAATTTTGATATTTTTATCGCTTTTATTTATAAAATGAACCTGTAAAAATATACACAAATTGGTTAGGTTTATGAAATACACAAACTAGTATTAAGCTTGATGAACAGATGAACCCAAGCATCCAACTGTTTGTATAACGCATCTGTCCAAACAAGAAGACAACTACTTTCCACTATATTTACTTTTACCCCTCTTTCCGGAAGCTTCCTTTTATCTCTAAATCATTGAGAAAATAAATGCATGCTAAGGAGTTCATGTCATCAGAAACAAATGGCTACATGTCCTGTACATGACATACACGTACATATAATGCCCATGATGGCATTGGCCTACGGCTTCTTTTTCTTTTTCTTTTTCTTATTTTAATATTAACGAAAAAGTGCCCAAGCATCGCGCGGGTGTTTTGTGCATGTAATTAAAGAGAATTTTTTATTTGACAAATAATAGTATATTTTAAAAAAAATAGTCATTAAATATGATAAAATTAATAATAATACATTTTAATTGCAGCATATATTTGTACACCTTACTTTATCAATACTTTTATAATTTTATCATTTCCAAAAGTTCCTTATAGATGTTAGTTAAAAATCGCCCAAGAGCAGACATAAGTTGTTTCAAACAAAGGAACATCCTTCAACTGTTAGTTATAGCAACGTGTAATTGCACAACAAAAGCCACACTTCAATTAAATGTGTTTATGACACTATTTCAGTAATTACACCAATACATAAACTTATATAAATTGTATTCGATACAAAAATTATTGTAAAATAATTCCATATTCCAGAAATACTCAAATGTCTTCATAAATCAAAACTTTAAATGTATCAAAATGAGGGCATTTCGATAAACATATTCAAACACATGTTGTCTTTAGTTGTATCAAAAGTTTTTAAAAAGTTATACAATTATTTTATATTTTCAAAAAACTTCTATCCATGCAATTGAAATTCAAACCTTCCTTTTGATCAAACTCACTCTTATATATAAGGAAACAATTTAGTTAAGTTCAACTCAGACTACTGTCAAGAGTTTGACCGTGTTCTCAAATTTGAGCATACTTTCAAAATTATAAATTATTTAAATAAATTCTTACAAATTAACCATTAATATAAAATCTTTACGAATTATCCACCAACATAATTCTCGAACGGAGACTCAGACACACTACTTGTGTGGCATTGGCCTACAACCTATGACATGCGCAATGTGCAACTGCTTTAGTTAGATCTCCAGTCCAGAGTCCAGTCCTGGCTCATGAATGAATGATTATTTGAATAATAGTACTAGTACGTATTTGTTAAAGGGGGCCAGGGTCAACGTCGTCATCACATAAGTGTCACCATGAATAGGTGGGACCCATGCCTGTTTCCTCCGCCACTTTCCAATTTGCCGTCTCCTCAGAAATTGTCTCCGTCGCCTCGTATCAACTCCGGACCAATGTTTTCAAACCCGGACCGTCAATCGAACCGGTGAGGTGAAAGGGTCGAGGTTCAACCGGTCGGACCGGTTCAACCGGGGTTCAATAAATAAATAAATATATATATATATATATATATTTATAGACACACACACCTATGCATAGAATAAAATATAAATGCTGAACCACAATAAATATAAGAGCAATATCCAACAATTAACACAATTAACATAGTTATGAAACTTACATGTCCAATTGTCTAAATATTAAAATTAACAAAAAACAATACAAGTCTAGAAAACAATCAAAAGGTCCAAACGAGCCCAATTTCTGAAGCTTCTATAATCTTCTTCATAATTCTGGGACAACAAAGCTTCAAAAAAAGCCATCTTGACAAGTCATCATGATCATCCAAGACCATTATATGAATCACTGACAAGTGATAAAAGTATAAAATCATATTAGTTTCATCACACCAACTGATAGAAATCTTAAAAATAAAAATAAAAGAGTACAAATAATTCTATACCAATTACCATTTGAACATTTAATGCCAATCATCATCTTCATCATTAAAAAAGTTTCGACGCTGAAATGTTTCTAAATCAACATCTTCTGCTTCATCTTCATTATCTAAAAAATCAACATATTTAATTATATACATATTCAACAATTGAATATCATATCATACTAGCTTTATTTTTGCATCAAACTAATGATTTATGTCAAACTAACCTTCAAGTTGTTCAGAATTTGAACATTGACCATGAATTGGAAGTTCTTCAAGCTCTTCCTCTAACTCCTCATAATCAAGCTCCCCTTCTTGTTCTTCTTCAACCACCCAAAATTCTGTTTTATCAATTGACTCATAATCAACGGGATCATACGATCTCTTTTGCTGATTATGCCTACAACATATATATATATATACACACACCATATACATTTAGTTAGTACTAAAATATTTTCTTAAAAAGAATGAAATGTCATTTATAAAAATAAACCATTTACATATACCTATACTGCAAACGCAAATTGTAATGCACATATACAAGATCATTGAGCCTTTGATGCTCCAACCTATTCCTTTTCTTAGTATGAATACGTTCAAAAACACTCCAATTACGCTCACATCCTGAAGAAGAAGCTGTTTGACTCAAAACCCGAATTGCAAGTTTTTGTAAGTTGGGAGCATCACAACCAAAGAGCTTCCACCAATTCTCTGTCATATTCAAAATTTAAATATAAACAAAATATTTATAAATTAGATATATATATATATATATTAGAGAGATTCAAATGCTAGAAAAATATAAATTACCTGGTCTATCTTTCTTGCTAGTAAGAATAGCAAGTTTTCTGCCAAAACTTCCCTCCCGCTCTCGATACATTCCAATTTCTCTTGTTAAATTTTCCACACTACACCAATCCACCTTTGATTCTATGTAATCCAACAAACCATTTGTAATTTCTGGATGTGTAGAGAATGTGGCAGTGTCATATTGAAAAGCGGGATTTAAAAAATATGCCGTAGCATGCAAATTTTTCCTCAACATCCTATCCCATCGGTCATTGATGATATCAATGTAAGGCTTATATAGTCTTTCACTACTCCTGAACAACTTCTTGATTCCAGTAATTGCTCTAAACATACCTTCATACACATACCCCAAAGAAGGCCTTTCATCAGTGTCACAAACTCTCAACAACCGAATAATAGGACCCATTATTCTCACCGTAATCAAACAATTATTCCAAAATCTATCATCCAAAACAATTTGTTTGACCTCTTTTCCTTTGTTCATTTTCAAGAACTTTTTGTAATCTCCGCTAGTGACTAAAGCTTGTAAGCTGTCTTTGTGATCATGTAAGCTCTTTAGTGCAATAAAAGTGGTGGCAAATCGAGTCTCCCCCGGACGAATAATCTCCCTCCACCCATTAGTTTTTCTCAGCCAATTTAGAACATATTTATGATTATACACAAAAACAGTTACTGTAGCAGCAAGAGCCACTAGAGATTTAACAGTACCCATTTCACCAATATCCTTCAAAATCAAATTGATACAATGGGCAGCACATGGAGACCAGCAAATAGTTGGATATCTTTCATTTAATAAAGTTCCAGCAGCCTTATAATTGCTAGCATTATCAGTGACTAAATGCACCACATTTTTTGAACCAACCATTTCAACAATTTCAACAAACAGATTGCACAAATTTTCTGCATTTGTCACAATGTCCGATGCATCTATAGACTTGATAAAAGATATACCCTTAGGACAATAAACCAGAAAATTAATCAATGGTCTTTGTCTACTATCTTTCCATCCATCACCCATTATAGTGCATCCAGTTTCAGCCCAAGTATTTCGAAATGAATCAACAACTAACTGCACATCTTTCTTAGCATCTCGCAACAAAGTGACTCGCAAAGAATGATAAGATGGAGCTTTATAACCATGACCCATTGATGCAATTTGATCGATAGCTTTTTGAAAAAATGGAGAATTAACAGCATTAATGGGAATACATGCATCATAGAACCAAAGAGCAATGGCCATATCAGTATTTTGCCATTTATCCTTACTTTGCAAACAAGCTTTGATAGTAGGTTGAGCACTATCACGTCCACCCTTAAAGAAAGCACGAATACCTGTAGGGGCAGTGGTTTTTCTCTTTCCTTTACCTAATGATGTACCAGCCTCATTCATTGAAATTTCCCTCATTCGAGGAGGTGGAACCTCTTGCACTTCATCACCGACAAATTCGTGCACTGGTTGACCAAAAGGACTTTCGACTCCAAAATCTCCTCTTTTTTCTTTAGATTTTTTATCATTCTCTTGCAAACATGTTAATATTTCAAGCCTCACTGCTGGATCAACATTTGGACATGAAGTAACACTGCCCGTTACTCCTGCCAAGTGTTGCTTCATTCGGTGGATGCCACCCCCATGAAACACTTTAAAACAATAAGTGCATGTCATGGTTTTTCTTCCTTGTGCATTTCTGCCCTCAGAAACATATCCCCATGCTATATCTGTCTTTTGCCTATGACCTTGGGGCTGACTTGCAGATCCCTCACTATTGAATGGTCCCCCCGGTGAACATTGTGAGTTACTACCGCTACCAGCCTCCATCCTAAAATGAGATATTTAAAAATAACTAGTCTTAACAAATAATTAATATACACAAACTGAAACAAATTATTAAAGCTAACAACCGTTTAGCACGAGTGAAGTTAATTCCCTAAGCCTTGTGCATTTCTTGAGGGTGTTAAGTATCTTCACGGTAACTGGGTTTTGCACAGAGATTTAAAGACATCAAATATACTTTTAAATAATAGCACAGAGATTTAAAGACATCAAATATACTTTTAAATAATAGCACAGAGATTTAAAGACATCAAATATACTTTTAAATAATAGCACAGAGATTTAAAGACATCAAATAACTTTTAAATAATAGCACATAGATTTAAAGACATCAAATAACTTTCAAAGACATCAAATAACTTTCATCTGTCATGTTACTGTAGATTTTTGTATGGATTTCAAGCTAATTTTCTTCTCTGTGGCCTTAAAGATCATTGTCGTTTTGTTTTGCAGATATTCAAAAGTTTTCGTACGCCTAATGACACAATCTGGTCTGGGTTTTCGAAGCTTCCAGGGGTCAGGGTTAACTTTGTCAAGCATCAGTATGTATTAGACTATTATTAGAATCATGTTTCAGTTCCCAAATAAATAAAGCTTAAGACTATTAGACTATTATTAGAATCATGTTTCGCATGCAAATTTCATTACCGAATATCAGTACCTGGAACAAGAAAAATCGAACTATCAATTGAACACTCTTTTCCAAAAGAGATATCAAATGACAAACTGTGTTAGGACACTTGAAGTCTCACTTTTCCATAAAATAAGCAAAGGGTCCTAGTAGAAGCAATGCAATAATATTCCTATAAACTGGGTATACAATTTTGCTGACACCAATATTAAGTGCAACTCTAGAGACAATGTGAAATCCTGCAAAGCACAGCTGCAAAATGAGCAGTGCAATAAGCAGCTTCATTTTCTCAGATGAAGGGCTTCCTTGTCCCATATCTTCTTTTCTCTTTTGTTTCTGTATAGGGTGTTAGATCATAAAGTACTGCGAGGACAAACGGAATAGTGCTAGATATATACATGCATGGAGGGACAACATTAAAGAAAATGTGTACTTATTTTATGCATGATGGAGGCTAAACGTACAGCCTCACTATCATATGCTGATTAATCATTTAGAATTATTATAAGATGTAAATGGCATCCAAATAATGCACAATGTGCATTGATTGTGGGGATACATATTAAAATGTATGTTTCTATTATGGCTTGCACATAATCTTTTGATTATGGAGATTTTGCTTTATCTAAATCTCATTGGATTATTGACTGAAAACTGAACTTTGTTAAGGAGACAATGAAGAGGTGGAACGTGTTGGCAAGTTAGTTGAAGACTTGAATGGGGAGCCTGACCTTTTAATACATTGACCATAACTCCATTTTTATTTTCTTTCATTTATTGTGAGCTTGACAAAATTAATCGAAACTGAAACAGTTTAGGTCTTCGAGCTTAGTAAGTAAAAATGCAAAATAGTATACTTTGTACCGCATAAATGAGTTGATTTTATAGACCAATTCGTATTGAAAAAAGAAGATAGAAGCGCAGCAGGTGTATGAAGTAAAATACCTGAGACAGGGTTGCGAGAAAAGCTGATGAAGATGGTGTGAAGTGTGAACGAGTTTGGACTTCCACTATTAGTAGATAAGCTTGAATTCCACAATTTTTTTTGGCTTGGAATCGGAGCAGCAGGCGGAAAAACTTCAGGCTTCAAGATTGGAGTTGCACCAGCTGCACCACCTCAATCACCCTGCTCAGCCGCACCAGCCGCACCACCTCAATCACCACCCTGCTCAGCCGCACCAGCCGCACCACCTCAATCACCCTTCAGCCCACAGTCGACAACGAGCTCCGCCAACCAGTGGTCATCTATCTACGCCGTTTCCCAAAAACTGATCCACACCAAAACTGATCTACGCCGTTTCCCCAAGACCGAAGCGGCGAAGTGAAGTACGAACTGCGAACTGCGAACTGCGAAGAGGAAGACTGGAGCAGGAGCGAAGCGAAGTTGCCGAAGTGAAGAAATGAAGAATGAAGATTAGGGATCGGTCAAAATTGAAGTTTTTGTCAATTTTGACTCAAAATTGGAAAACCGCGGTTCACGGTCCGACCCGGTTTTAAAGATTTGAACGGTTTTTTACGGTTTTGACCGGTTTCTTATAAAAGTCAACATAACCTATAGACCGGACCGGACACATGGCCGGGTCGCGGTCGAACCGGTCGACCCGGCCGGTCCGGTCCGGGTTTGAAAACATTGCTCCGGACTTGATTCCGTTCCACGTTCAAGTGCCGGATTCATTCCCCCTTTTGGTGAAGTTGAACCAAATCCTAATCATTTTTGGAAGTCAACAATTAGATTACTCATTTCCACTTTGTTAACATACCTGTAACATAGAGATTCTGTGAACTTCGGACGACATAGTAGCCCAGTTCTGTTCATTTCAAGATGTAGGAAACAGGAATCCAAAATGGCCAGCAGGATATTGTCAGAGCAAAAAATAGGATTTAGAGCAAATTTCTGTTCACGAGGCACCTTTGTTCTTGCTTAGGTTTTGCAATTAAATTTCAAAATTTGAGGTTTCAAATGAAACTCTCCCAAATTTTAATTGTTCCTCATGGTTCCACCAATTAATTAATAATTTTTTTTTCAGTCCGAAGGACTATTCGAAATCATCAGACTAATTCCTCCGACTGGATAGAGCTCGCCCTAAAGATGCCAAACAACGATAGTAAATAGGTATCAAACCTAAGACCTTGTTGTAAAAACTCGGAACCAGCTGAGCTACCACTGGAGGGCAATCAATTAATCATCCCTTGTCTATTTTCTATCAATCAATTAATCATACCTTATCTATTCTCTACCCCACAATGCTTATCCTCTTTCTTCTTCTTGCTCCCAAACAATTAAATCATTAACACCCCAAATAGTAATTCAAGCACCAAATCGAAACCCAGAAGAATCTCGTGAATTGTTTCTTCTTCTCACGCCTATTGGCGACTAGCAATATCTTCCAATTATGCATATCACTTCTTTTTCTTTTCTCATTTTCTGGAATTGAAATCAATGATCGTGAAGAAAGAACAAACAAGTGGATTCCATAAGACTTTTTTTTTTTCCCATGTATTTAATGATCACCCTTTTAGTTGTTGAACTTTGTATATGATTTGGTTGGAAAAAAAGAGTTAAAAGGGGTAATTTGTCAATTTCAATTCAATTAGGGAATTTGTATATTATTAGGGAAAAAAGAATCTAAGCTTTTGTTGAAATTTTGAAATAAAGTTGGGTCGGAGGTTAATGGTTATGGCAGTGATAGATGGCGGTTTTATTGTTGTGGCGATCATGATGATAATCAAGAACCAAAAATTTTTTGTTGGGAACAGGAAAAGGGAAAAAAAGGTTTGTCATGGGGTCTAGGAGATTTAGTTGAAGTAATGATTATTAATGTAAGGAAGGGCAAAGTTGTCTTATGACGTGAAATTTGCTGAAAATCCTATTCGTTTGCTCTAACGGCATCATCGTCATCCATCCAAAATATTGGGTTAGGTTATAAGTTACACCCTTAGAATTAATGTAGACATCACCATGTAAGCAAACATTAACCAATCGGCACCAAAAACATTAATGAATGTGCCTAGATAAAAGACAATCTGAAAGACTTTTTATATATATATATATAATAATACTGTAACATCTTTTGTAAGGTGGTGTATATAAATTAAAAAATAATTGAGAAACGTGATTATGATATAACCATAATTTGTCTTTTTGTTTTGCAAATAATGCTCTATCAAAACAAATTGATTTTAACTCTAGCACCTATGAAATAATCAGCAAGCCTCCATGTGTTAACCCATAGAATAGGGAAAATATTACGGGGAGAGATTATGCAAAAAAAAAAAAAAAAAGGTCACAAAGCCAGCTTGGATTGAAAATTAATTACAAAATCATTTCTTGTTTATTATAATATGATATTCATAAGAACAATAAGTGAACTCCTGCAATCCCACCGATACCGGCTCCCGCGAAACGTCGGTGGACGCTGCCAAACTAAGGGTGACAATCGGGTCGAATTCAGGTTGGCGGGTCGGGTTGAAGTTCGAGTATAACAAAAAATTCGCTGACCCGACCCTGACCCGTCAACTCGAAACGGGTCAGGATACTTGACGCGAACCCGAAAATTTCGGGTTGGCGGGTCCACCCGAAATGACACGAAACTTAATTTTAATTTATTAATTTATCACTGTAATTTCTAATAACATCAATTTCTCACAAAATTAATTACATCATCAAGTAATAAAATTTTAAATAAATAATTTCAAACCAAATCTAAAGTAAATTAAACACCGTAAAAGTGTTTTATCTCAAACCAAATATAAAATATATTAAAACAGCATAAAAGTAAAAAATAACATAATATATTATTTGTCCAAATATAATAATTTCAACTTCACACAAGTTAAATAAATTCATTTAGGATTAAGTAATTAATGCCTTTGAAAAAAAAGAATGATTTAGTTTAGTTAGATAAAATAATTTTTATGTTTATTAAATTATTTTTAATTTGTAAACCGATCATATCGGGTCATATCAGGTCACTACGGGTTGACCCGAAATCGACATGTTTTCTTTTTTGGTTCATCGGGTTCGATCCAATTCTGACCCGAACCCCCGAAACCTCAACCCAAACCCATTAATTTCGTGTTAGATTCGTGTTTTCGGGTCGTATCAAGAATTGCCGCCCCTATGGCAAACAGAGCCACCACTGCCTCCCGAGTGAAAGTGATAATACTACTAATAGTTTACGCTTAGCTTTACATATTTTGTTTCCACGCAAAGCCAAAACAAATTTTCCTGCCCTGAATGATCAATTTCGAGCGTGTATATGGACTACGGTGTACAATTCTCAGGTATTGTCGATCATATCAAATTTTTATTCGATGGACCCTTTTTGCTTTTGGCTCCGAATGAACCAAAAGTCACGATACAGGTTTAAAAAAAATGTCCTATCAAACGCACTTTCAATCTCTAGAAATGAAACTTGGAGATGGAATTGAAGCAGTATTTTTTTTAATAAAAAAGATAATTTCATTCAACAAATTTATATTAATGATAGAAATACATCAAATCAAACATGACACAACTATATACAGATTTAAAATCAATGAATAATATGTATCTAAAAAAATTAATACAAATAAAATTAAACTTCAATGTATTTTTCATTCGGATGAATGAATTTTAAATAGTAAAATTTTTCAAATAATATTTCATTTGCATCATTAATATATTTTTTAACTTACCTTTTTTATCCTACATTACAAAAATATTATAATAATTATTTTAAATAATACTAAAGTATCTAAATTTGCAAATAATGTACTTTTTTTTTTTTGCCAAATCATAAATCGAATCCCAGAACAGTCCTCAAAAGCCGCAAATAATGTACTTGTTTAATAAATTTGTGCATATTTTCTAACCGTCAAGTCTGAATCATTGATGTTTGACAAAAGAAAGCAACGCGCGGCTCGAAGGAAATGGTTTATGCAAAAGCACTTTCCAGAATATGACTTTGTGACAATAATATGTGAAAGAATTTAAATGGTTTACGCGTGTAAATCTAGTAACATCAACCATAGTCCTCAAATTTCCAATTTCTTATATCTTTTGGCCTTGTTTGGATTGCATTTTCTTGAATTTTTTATAAAAAGATTATTGTAACGATTTGATATATGTGAGAAAAAAATATAATAGAAAAATGTGATCAAGAAAAATGACACAATTTTTCGGTAAAAAATGACTGTCCAAACAAGCCAAAATTTGATTTGATGATGGGTATTGTTGACTGGGAAGTGACACAGAAGGATCCGAGGCAAATAGAACGCAATGCATCATCATGCGCAGACATATTTTCACTAGTAAATAGCAATCCACAACCAACCGTTAATTCTTGCGCCAAATACCCCCCATCCCTTTTTCCGTCTTTTAACACCACATCATGCTAATGAAGTGCGTTTATTGCTAAGGCCGTTATTTCCCCAAACTATAGGTGCGCGTTTTAGGGAGGAAACCTGAATGCTCTACCGGTACCCGATGAACTGAAGGCCTCCATTGCCCCCAGTAAAAAGGCCTAAAAAGGAATAAAAGTTATTCGCCAAGATTTTCATTTGAGTTCCCCATTGTTGTACACAACACTACTTTCCTTTTCGTCTGCAAATCATTCGGGTTTTGCTCAGTGGAGGCACTAAAGATTTAGTCTCCACCCGCACAAATACCCCTTCATAGCTCAACAAACCACTCCAATCTGACAACGGCCTTTTGCCAAAACTGGAGGAACCAACAAGCTTAATAATAATGGCCGTGACAGAAAAAGAAAAAGGATGACTGGTCTAAAACTTTTCTTTGGAAGCCTAAGCAAATAAGAACAAAAGGTTAGTAGATCCAGCTACTCTGCAAAAAAAAAAGAATAGTAGTGTAGCATAACTTGCATCATACATAGACTGTAGTAGATTACACAGTCATAATCATGATTAACAAAAACAAACCACCCTAAACCTCATTCTTAACCAAACTAATCTAATGGAGCACCTAGCTCAAGTCCCAACCAACCATTCTCCTCCAATCATCATATATATATATATTCTAATTCGCCACAATCTTACATCCATTCAAAACCCCATCATAATAGATTTCTTCCCTCTATGTTATTTACATTTAATGCCTTCCCCTAAATGCCCAAAATATCCGTGTAATCCATCCTTCCTTTAATTAGACACAAAGTCACATAATACTACAAGCATTTGGATTCTCATCACTAAACAGCTGAGGGGCATGATACTGCAATTGATAAGGATCGCCCATATAGGCAGGCCCCCCGTATACAAAAGGGCTGGAACTTGGATAATCATACCCGAATGGACCATTTGGTATCTGCTGCTGCTGCTGCTTTTTACTCCCTTCCATTTGTTCACCACCACCACCACCTTCCCCACCAGCAGGTTTACCTTCGCCGCCGCCGCCGCTTTTCTCTTTCTTGTCTTCCTTCTTAGCAGGAACAATCTCCACATCCCTTTTCAGATGCTTCTTCAAGTTTTCCACCACGTCCTTCATGTCCATTGCACCCTTGACAGTCACCAAATCCTTCTGCTTATCCACTTTCATCTCCTGATAACCTGTAATCATTGTCATTCACCCATCCATTAGTCATTTACACACAAGATACTACAGAAAAATTAGCAGTCAAATCTAACATTAAAACAGCATTTCACCTTTGGTTTTGCTGACAATTTTGTGAATTCTCTCGATGCATCCTTGACAGTGCAGTGGCACCTTCAGCACAGCTGTCGTCACCGGAAGCTGCAAAAACAGTCATACATTATAAAATTAATCAATGGGTTTTTCCCAATAAACAACAAATAGCTGTGTTAACAAAAGAAATTCAACAAATTCGACGACACGTGGCCACAATAAACGTGGTAGGCACGAAAATGAATGATTACAGTAATCAGCTAACACTGGGTACTGAAACATGAAAAAAATTTTCAAACTGAAGAAGTGATGTGAAATATCGGAGCCAACTGCAACAAATGCGGTTGCTCATGAGCAACTGCTAAAGTGCTGGTAACGTGTTGCCACCACATGCTTCCACCGCTGAACTCGGAAAAAGGCAAATTCACCGAAGTTTAACAGTAGAATGTAAATTTTGACCAAGTACGGTAAAAAAGAGAGTAATTAGAAAATTATAGTATTCTTTTTCATCTGGGGGTAACCCAAAAAAAAAAAGGTAAAGTAAAGATGCTAACATGCGCAGTGTGTGCAAACGACGACGACAAAGAACTCAGAATTTGTAGCAGAAAAAGAAAGTAAGAAAAAAAGGACGAAAATATGTGCACAGCATTACTTAGCAGCGTACCTCTTTGGAGTTTTTCTCGTCTTTTTTGTTTTTGCTATTATCCTTGGGCTTTTTCTCCTTGGAGTCTTTCTTCTTTTCCTCTTTTCCGTCCCCAGCGTCGTCGTTTTTGGCTTTGTCCTTTTTGGGCACCGGCGAGAGTAGTTCGACCTTTTTGTGCGTTTTCTCCTCTAACTTCTCTCGAAGCTTCAAAGGATCAACTTTTCCGGTCACCGTTATCTTGCCTGAGCCGCTGTCGACTTTCACAGCCTCCACACCTAGTCAAAACCGGAAGCAAAAATTACTTAAAATGTCAAATTTGGGAATTTCTTCAAACGAGTAATATTCAGATGAAAAACAGCAGTGAACAGAGCAGCATAGGATTTAGGAAACCTCAAGGATAATTTTCTTGGAAACTTTATCCTGAAGAACAAGAGCTGTTTTAGAAACAGACTAACATGAAAACATAAAAAATTAAAACTGCAAAATTCTCGAAAAAATAGCGGCAAAAATAAAATATAAAAGTGAAAAAAGGCAGACCAGAATCTCAGTAGAGAATATACGAAAATATGTGCAGTTACGGATGATAATTTATTTCATAAATAAATGCAAAATACCTTCGAAACCTCGGATACACTTGACGATTTTGGTAACGCAGCCGTCGCAATGCAAATCGATCTTGAGAACGACAGCGTTTCCGCCATTACCGGTGTTGTTGTCCTTCTTGGCGGCTCCTCCATCTTCTCCCCCTTTTTGTTGCTGGTTTTCTTCTCTGTCGTCCTCCTTCTTCTTCTGGCCCTCATCGCTAACCTTCTTGTTCTTCTTCTGCAGACAATCACAGCCACAAAACACTTTAAAATTTCCCATTGCGAAAACTTTTCTACGAAAATTCAGAAACCACAGATCACATTCATATTTCAGAAAAGAAATAACGGATTTTTCGAATATACACACATATAGAGAAGGCTAATAAGAAAGATTTAGATAGATAGGAAGAGGCGGTTACTTTGCTCATTTTTTTGCTGCTTTTTTTTAAAAAAAAAATAAAAAATTCCGGGGCGTTTCTATCTGGCCTTTCTCAAACGAGTAAGAAAGATTTCTGAACGTAGAGAGAAAAGAGAGCGAAGGTGTATTTATTCGAGTGAGCGTGTGAGGGGGATAAGAGTGGAAATGAGGGCGGGGGGCTGAGTTGTCAATTCGCTCATATGTGGCGATGGTGTCTAATACAGGTGTCATATGTGCTTGTGGGTATTATGTATGCTTAATCATGGATTATTATCATGGTTTGATATGTGTGTAGTTAATTTTGAAAAGGTTTTTTTTTTTTCCTTTTTTCACTTTTGGCCTTTTGACACAAGATAAAATGGGATTTTGCAATATAGTTCTAATAAAACAATTACCTTTTTTTTAAGGAAAAGGATACATAATAATCTAGGAAACATATTTTTAAAAAAATTTTGCACTTTTTACCCTTGTTTTCATGTTTTATTTTATGTTTTTGACCACGCATTATAGAAAAATTTGTATATAAAATAAAATAAAATTTGACTTGAGTTTTATTTCTTAAATCTCGTTTATATAACTTGTTATTGCAAATAAATGGAGAATAGGCTCAAACAAATGGAGAATAAAGTTTGTATTGACTGGATTCACGGTTGATGAAGAGAGGTGTATTTACTCGGTGCATACTACTATTAAGTCCATTCATCTTTCGAAAGGAAATGTTGTTTGGATTCTAAAATATTTGAGATAATTTTGTGAAAAAAGCACTGTAGCACTTTTTTGATATGATGTGTGTGAAATAAAAGGGTGATTGGAAAATGTGTTGATGATGCAAGAAATCAGTGCGAAAGTGAAATAATTGGCAATCCAAACATAGTGTTTGGATATCTCATTATTTCAAATAACATTTTACTTTTATCATAAATACATTTTTCAACTCACTTTTTTATATTATCAATCATCGTTTTATCTCACATACAGCACATAACAAAAAATATTACAGTAATTATTTCAAATAATACTCTATCCAAACATATTTATTTTTTTCTCGTTAATCGCACCGTTACTATCATTATTTTTATCATATGGTTTTCATTTTATTAGATTATATGATAAAACAAATTTGTGAGGATATAATTAACAAAAACTGGAGTGCGATTAGCATTTCCCCATCTAAAATTGTGACATTTATCACCGGCCTTCTTGAAAAACAAACTTCTATCTCGTAGGCATATAATAATCTAAATCCATGACATTCTTAGACCAAAGAAATGTAGGAGTCTAAAATCCTAAGCACAATTCAAGCCAAGAAAAGGAAGATTTAAGTAAGAAGACGATAGTAGCAGCATATATTATACTTGATTTGGAGACTCAGCTGTTAATTTCAAAACAAAAAACGTGAGGGAAAGTAAGAATAAACCAACCACTCTCTTTCATTTGTTTAATTAGTCTCCTCAGCAAGATATCCATTTTTTTTTTGTCGTTTTTTAGTAAAATGAGGTAAAGAGATATGTATGTATATATATTTATTTATATATGCACATGTAGCAAGTGTCGGTTTGAGTTTGGTGACTGGGTGCCCTGCCGCGAAATTTCCATGTCCTTGGACGCTGGTTTAGCCGTTCACGCAGGTACGCGGTTTAGAGCCGTATCCAGGTCCTTCTACCTTGTGGGCTTCGCTTTAGCAGGAAGATGCAGGGTCCGGACAGGATATTATCAATTCTCTCATCTTCTAGTCAAACTTGGCTTCCCCTCCCACCTTTTTCGTTTCAAGATTAGAATGGCCTTTTTATAGTGAGGTGTTTGTCAAACTTGATGATTTTCCAAATTATTTGAGGCAGAATTTTAGTCAAACCGCAACTATTATGAAGTAGAAAAATGCGTGAGTGAATGGTGGAGTGCTTTGGACAAAAAAAAAAAAAAAAAAAAAAAAAAGAAAAGAAAATGCTGGAGTGCTGATCCATGATGGCAAAGGGCTGCTGTGTGTAAGGATTTTTAGGGTCTAGACAACTGGCCGGGTAGTTTAGATACTTTGTCGAGGAGATAATAGAACAGGTAGATGATTATGAACAGTCAAATTTTGATTGAATTTGACACTTGTTTTGTTTGGATTGCATTTTTTCTGAGTGTTTTTATAGAAAAATTTATGATAGCGATTTGATATATATGAGACAAAAAGATGATTGAAAAATGTAACAATTTTTCTGAAAAATTGTTGTTATCCAAACAAGTTTGCAGAAAAATTAGCACACTTATTTCTTTCTTTTTATATAATTATTATAAGTGTGTTGAAATAGCACTTCCATTCCCCAGGCAAAAACATCATGTTAGAGTGATGTTATTGAAGGGTTGTGAAGCAGCCTGCAAATGCTTTGTAAACACTCCACTGGGATTTTAAGGTCACGCCGCAACAAAATAGAAGTCAAATAAGAATTGATTTATTTAACGACGGTCAAAGCTTTCCATCATTGCACGATTTGCTTTCCGATCAGCAAAATACAAGGATCAAGGGAAGGTTTCTGGAGTTGGATGCCCTTTGGGATGAACTAGAAAGACGGTATATGAAATCAAGATCTTATGGACCTAACCCAAAATGTGCTGGACACTAACGCAAGTCTTCTTTTCTTGCTGTCACATTACAAAATGTCAATATGAGCCCGTGTATTTTTCCAATTGCTAGCCGAAGGTAAAGTCTCCGCGTCTCAGCCCTCATGAAGGCAGTTGGTGTGGAGAATTGTGGTCAGGTAAACCTTGGACTCGTAAAGTTCCTGAGCACGCATGCTCTCGTCGCTTGATTACCCCAGGGATATAAGAAAACGATATGACTTTGTAAATTAGTAGTATTATGATAGATCATATTACTCTCTGCCATTTCAATAGTTCTTAGTGATGAATGTTTGGGTATCAGAGTATCATGTGGCATGTCACATAGTTTACTACCTAAAATTATCTCTTTTATCAAACCTAGAATTAGGGGTATCCATAGGGCTTTGACAAAACACAAATTCAAGTCACAAGAAGTTGAAGCTTTGCAGTTTGCAATTCGGGCTAATATTATAAGACCTATGCTCGCCTCACAAAGTATATTAGGGTTTCGAACCTTGGCCCAAACTCGCAATTAATACTTAATTACGTGTTTAATTATTATATTTATCAAACAATTAAATATAAATTTTAAATTGTTATAATATATAGTAATTAAGCTATTTGTTCCATATAATATACACATTTATATAAAGACTTTTTTGAGCCAAGTTTCGGTGGAGTTGAGTCTAACAAAGCTTAAACTCGGCTCGCAATTAAATTGGGTCTCATTCAAGTTTTTCCCAGCCTAATAACATAGAAAGCTCGAACCTAGATATAGACTAAGATCAACCTCATCCAATCTGGGCTTTGAGCCTATGGACCAGCTTTTCTATTTTGGGCCAAGTTCGAGCTTATCAAATCCTAGATCTACAAGGCTCAATTGATATGTTTAATCTTTTTACAACCAAAATTGGTCAAGAAAACATGATTACATAATTAAACACTAGGGGCCAATTAGTCCAAAATTTAGTTTTGTTAGTAGTAGGGGCAAATTAGTCCAAATATTAGTTTTGTTATTAATATGGGCAAATTAATTTAAATTTAAATTTTGTTATTAACAGAGGCAAATTGATCCAAAAATTTATTATGTTATTAATAGAAACAATTATGCCCAAAACTTGAATTATATGATAGCGATAGTGTAGGGTATATAGTTGTTAGACTATAGCACATTCCATTAGTAGGGTATAGAGGTCTAAATTGTTATCTCACCTCACCTCCTACTTATCTCAGAATAACTAATCCTATCTCCTCACATTGAATTATTTTATCCCCATATGAAGTATTAATTCGATTAGGTGAAATTTATTATCTATGCAAAAAAAAAAAGTAACTAAATATGAGATCTCACAGGACAGGATTAATAACCCAATCTTATGTCATGAACCAGCCCTTATTGCTCTCGGGATCCACCCACCTTCGGACCATGGTAAAATGACATGAAATGGTCACATTGAATTTTGGGCCTTAAGACAGTAATTTTTGTTCCGAAAAGTCCAAGTAGTGCTGGGCTACAAGTCGATTTCCAGGCCACAGGCTAACGTAGCACAAACTCGTGTAAATTTCACATATTTTGGTCGTACATTTTCACAAATGGTGGAAGTTAACTAGTGCTCCTCATTTTCGATCAAGTTTTAATTTTTCAAGTAGTTTTGGGAGACGAATTTTAGGAGTGTGAGCACACAACACCGACAATGAAATTTCTAATGAGAGAATTTTATCTCAAGGTAGAAAGAGGCTCTATAGAAATCAAGATTGCAATGTCCCTGCATTTGAACTCAAATCTTCTTCCTTCAAAACCAAAAAAAAAAAAAACTCAAATCTTCTTGCTATCATAATGACAAAATGATACAAGCCCATGTATTTTTATCAAATAATTAGGAGCTAACGTTAAGTCTCCACATCTCAGACATTTAGGTTGAAGGCAATTCGTGTAATGTGGTGAACAGGTACAATAGATAGGCCTTTACCATTGAACAGTAACAAATTGGTATTTGAAGTTGGCATTTGCCCCTTTTCTATTTGCTTGCGTGATTAATACATTTTTCAATACCGTTTTATCTTATATACACCACGTTAAAAAAAGGCTACAATATTTTTTTAAAAAAATTATCTTAAATAATCTACCATCTAAACATACCCATTGTCTCTATATATTTCCAACAGGGACCATAGATGAGATCTTTACCATTGCCAGTGATAAAAATGATCTCTCTCTCTTTGTATGTGTGTGTATAACGTAAGTGGAAGGGTTTGAATTCAGAACCTCTCACTTACACTCCCCCTCCCAACCTCTTATTTCTACTAGTAAGTTCTAAAGCTAATCTCAAGCATTTTTTTTAGCCAATCTCATGTATTTTCTAACATCTATATGTGTTTCTATACTATATATATAAAGGGAGAGAAGGGATTGGTGTGAACATTTTGTGTCACTTAATATTATATCAAAAACACCCTTTAAAATTAGTTTTCAAATTATTCACCTTCTTTCTTATTCTCCATCATAATTTTAAATACAATAACTTTTCCTAACAGATGTAATGATTACAGCTTTTTTAAAATAAACACATACAACTTCACCACGGTACGTAGTAATTTAATAATGTGAAAAACTATAATCACACATTTTTTTAAATAAGCAGACACACCTTGGGATGTGCCAAAAGCATTGGTTTGAAGTAACCCAATCAACTTGGTCGTTAACACTGAACACCATCTTAGGTATTCCCTTAAATTTATCTATGTATAAAGACTAAATTACAAGTATGAGGGATAGTCAAGTAAACTCATAATTAAAGGGCAACTCCGTGCATTTAGACCTTATGTTGTTAATGTAAGAAAAGGACCATTTCATAAATCGGTCATTCCTTTTTCCTAGTTGGGTTATCATTACTTTACCCTCTCAAACTGTAGTATTACTTTCAATTTACTTTTAACGTTATTTTTTAGGCACTTTATCCCCAACATTAAGCAAACTAATCATTTTTCTTATATTGAAAATTTTTGGATGAAAATACCCTTTTTTCATATAATTTAACATAAATCACAAAGTTGCAATGGTTCTTCTCATTTTTAGTGAGAGTGAGGAGTGATGTTAAAGTAACAAAAAAACTGTAAGCCTTTTAATTTTCCTTCTTTCCAAAATTCTTTATCTCTTTCCCCTCTTTTTGTTTTTTCTTGGTGATAATAAGAGTGCAATAAAATTTAAAAAAAAAAGGAGAAAAACCTTGTTGATTTTTTTCTTGGTTAAAAAGAATGAAAAAAAATGGCGAAGTACCATTACAAATTATTTATTATTATTATATAATAGAGAAAGGTAGTGTCCTCCAAAACCTTTCTATGTACTGAGTTGGTTAAACGTTTTGATAGAGTGCTTAAAAAATAACGTAAATGGTACTCTATAGGAGTACGTTTAAGGTGATAACAAATCTAAGAGTTAAAGCATGTCTTGAACTAAGTTACTAAACTCTTACGTTTGGACTTTGGACTGCTAGTTTTGTAGGTAAAAAGCCTAAAACTTAACGTTAAGGGAAGCTGATTGTATCACTAAATGTTAGGGAATAAAGTAATAGTAATAACCCTTCCTAGTTCGATATTTTTTCTGCAGAAAATTATTTTCGTATTCTTCCACTTTTCTCCCAGTCCTGGAGGCTAGGTGTGGCTGCTTCCAAGTACTCTCGGTTCCCTCCCTGTCCAGCCCACTTGGGCACCGAATTCAGAAGTGGGTCAGATTCCCTGAGCTAAATTACAAGCCTAGGTACTGTTTAGGTATTATAGTCATATATACGAGTTAACTCGTTTCCATGGCTTTAAAGATATGCCAAGTCAGATTCAGAGGAAGATATGCCAAGTTCTCTAACTCGTTCATTTGAAAGGTACTTTGACTAGCAAACTCGAAACGTTGCAACCATCCACCGTTTATAGTCATTATCGCAAATATCCTCTAGTTGCCGATAAAATACTTTTAATTTGGTGCTATTAGATTTATCCTACGTCGATTGCGGAAAAAAAAGTAGAGCGCTTGGTTACGACCTTTTCTCCTAGTAAAGATTCGAACGAAAGATTATTGATGATTTGATCCAACCTAAGGTCCAATATACACTTTCAGATAAAAGGTTGATACTGTTCCGACCTAGTGATGGATGTGTGCGGGGGGAATTATTGAGTGATTAAATGTTGATACCGTCTCAATCTAGCGCTTGATGTGTAATGCGTGAGGGGAGAAGATTGTTGAGAGTTGACGAAAAATTCATGCTATCTCGACTTAATAGTTAATACCTACCTGATGTGCGAGGAGGGAGATTATTGGGTTTATCCCATGGCAATTGTTTGGTCAAAGTGTGAAGAGAAGTTTCAAACCTCTTGTTGTCCTAACTAACTTTTGGAGTAGGACGGCCAATGACGCCCAGAGGTGCCGGTAACCGTCCTGTCCAGGCAACACATATTTGGTAGACATCAGTAGCACTCGTTAGATGAGCACAAATTCTCCATACTTTTATACATTAAGCACAAATGATTTTCAAATTTTCAGTTCAAAAAACCCACAAAATTTTATGAACTTAACAACCTACTAAACTTCTGGTAAAGTTGAGGTCTTGAGTTCTCAGTTTTCATGCAATAGAATACTCTCTTTTCGTCTCTGTACTCGTTTATTATGGTAGTAGTAACATATTTCAGATGCCGTTGCTGGGAGGATTTTAGTTCTATTACACTTTGACATAACTATATTTCGGGTTCATCTTTCAAAATCAAGTAAGCTTTATGTCTATAAATAGTCGAAACCTTGTCCATGTAGAGTTAGCTATGCTGGTTGCACAATGTCCCCATCTCAAAAAAATTGAAAAAACAGATCAGTGGATTGTAATTCTAACCAGTTACATACGTCCGAAGCCGGAATTTTCTTGATTCTGGAATTGGCTTCCCTTTAGTTTCTCATCAGCCACGTGCACAGCTTGAATGGAAACGCACCCTGAATAACTAACCTTGTTTGGATCTCTATTTTTTCTCAAAAATTTTTTTAATTTTTTTTAAACATTTTTTTCAATTATTTTTATATCTTACATTAAGGTTGATTGCGAGTCTAGCTACTGGCTATAGCTCGCGAGCAGTTCAGTTAACCACTTGACTTGAGCCCGAGTTCGAGTAGCTCGAGTGGGGATGCAAGTCGAATTTCAAGTTCGACTATATGGTACTCGAGTATTTTTTAATATAAATAATATATATTTTTAATTATGAAATTATCATTAAGCATTTATGTTTCAGTTAATTTACAAGCTGGTTTGCATGCTTAATTAAATTTTTTAATGGCAAAAAAGTAATAACATAATTGTTAGAGCCACATCGAGTCAAGTTCGAGTTTTTTTTCTTTTTTTTTTCGATCCTCCATTTCCTAACTCGATCAAGTTCGAGTTCGAGTCGAGTAGTGTGCCAGCACTGTTTGAGTCGAGTTCAAGTATCAATTCGTATACATTCATATCTTGCATATATCAAATGTACATATTCTTCGACAAAAAACTCCAGAAATTAGCACTCCAAACGGAAAGGTGATCAGGAAACACACCCTGTGTCAAATCAGATTTCTCACTGCTAATTGTCAAAAAGAAAGAGACTCCAAGCCATCCGAGAAAAAAGAAAGGCTTGCAAATATTTTCAGTGACCCGCGAATGATTGCCCTGATTTCATTCTGATTCGGAAGAGCAACCAAAAGTTGCAAGAAAGAGGAAAGATTTAAGAGCCGAATCAAAAACAACAATCGCCCTATAGCTGCAGGCGAGGCCAGTGGAGAGTGGAGACTGGGGACAAATACCAAATCTATCCAATCTTTAGTTTTTACTTTTTCTCCCTCTTGTCTGTGGCTGCATAGCTGGATTCTGGCCCATCATAAAAGTCTTATGAGGAATAAATGTGAGGCTTATGTTAAGGGGTTCCTGCCACTCATTATCGAATTGGCTCCATTAAAGTCCAAAGCTCCTGTGAATATATTGGGCCCCCACCAAGCCTAAACATATCAAAGCCCACGAGGGTCTGAGCCCTCGATAGTAGAGTTTCAGATGCAGTGTTACATTTGGCAGCTTTCAACTGGTGGATGCATCAAAGTTCACGTGATTAGGAACTTATCAGTCACGTGGCCTAATTGGTGTGGACCATTTTAGCTGGCCCAACACAAAAAGTAATGCCCCAAATGTTGATCTATTAGTCACATCATGCCATTGTCGCTCATCTATTCGTAGAATAACTCCTTTTTTTTAAAAAAAAAAAAAAAGTTTTAGTAGAAGAAGAATGAATTTAAGAAAATTTATTATTTCATACAATTACTTCTTCATTTGTTCTTTTTTTTTTCCCTATTTTGTTGTAAAATATGTATGTAGTTTTTATGCATTCAAAGGGAAACGAAGTGAGCGATGGATTATTACCTTTACCATATTTATTAGAAGTTTCACTAATTACATAGATTGCTTAGTGTCTTTAACTTTCTCTCCATATTTTTCACTTCTCTCAATATTATTTTTCAATCTTACACCTTAATAGTCAAACCATCCCATGTTTAGTTGTTAACATACAAGATAACCAGGTGCTATTTAGCTTGCATATGTTTCTAGTTTGCATATTAGATTTGACAAAGTGTTACCAAGCATAGTACCAAGTTACTCATAGTCAAAATTCTCATACGAAGAAGAGTGGGAATTATGATTCACAAGTCAGAAGAACATGTTAACTTTGTGCCATGATTAAGAAAAAAATCTTCTAACATTCAACAAAATCATAACACAGGGGAGGGGAGGATTCAGTTGAGTGGTAACGCGAAAGGAGCTGCAAGTAAGAAATCTTAAATTCAAAATCTTCCATTTACTTGAAAAAAAAAAAAAACTCAATCATAACACATAGAGTAGAAAATCGAAATTTAGGCCATTTGGTGCTACATTGATAGGTTCTTCCTTTGTCCAACTAAACGTCTGGGGTCTCACTCATAACAACATCCTAATTAATCACTTAAAGATTTTTCCCATAATAAAGATTAAATATGAATAGGCTAGAGCTAATAACTTTCTTGTGCAAATGGAATATATATGTATGGTGTCAAATTGTTGGCAATGAATCAATGTCAATGTCATGAATGTTTCTACAATAATAATAATAATAATAATTGAAAGCTGTAATGTGACCTCAAACAGTTGCTGCTCTCATTGTCATGAGCAATGTCGAACAACTACAAGTTATAGATATTATGTTACCTGAATTCACTATTATCACCATCATCAATCGTTTCAAGAAAGAAAAGTTTAAGATATTTTGTGATATCAAGTTGTAGCTATTGTCATTTTCGTGGATGTCAACAACTGTAGTTCAAGATAAAATGTAGGAAAAAGGCAGATAATGAGGTTAACTACAATCACTTATGATAGGTTCATTTGTCAATTTCACCAGGTAGGGTTTATCTTTAATTTCTGTATGCTCAAGCGACACACACAATGTAAATTTGGATCTTCAAGTTGCATTTACTCTTGAGGTTAAGGTTTGTTAAACGTTTCTCTTGAGGTTTCTCAAGACGGTGAAAGAAAGTTGCATTTACTCTGCTAGCAACATTTTTTATGGCAAAGTTGTCAAATCCGTCCCGAAGCAGAATGATTAAGGGTCATTATCATAAGTATGAAGGTTATTAAGAGTCGCCATTATGGAGCACGCAAGTGATCACGTGAGTCCTATAAAGTTTTGATGCAATCCTACTTTCTACCCTAAAGAATTTTGGATATGAAACGCACACACAAGTATAGATGCTGCTCTACTTTCGCCGGACATCATATCCAGATATTCATTTGTTTTAGCCAGAACATTTCTTTGGTTGGGGATTATGTACATTAAAAGCTAAAAAAATCATTACTAGTTAGTTATTTAGACGAAATCCCAAATCGTTCTGATAATTAATTATGTGAACTTTTGAAGCATCTTTCCACAAAATTACCATGCCAATGCTTTGTGGCCAAAATTCTCTCTTCGTTCATCTTGTTCATAGAAAAGGGACTTGATTATATATGATGAGAAAATGACTAATGATTTGGTTACAGTCAACTTCATATACTTACCCTTAATTAAGAATGGTTTATTCTTCCATCAAACTTCAAAAATTTACCTAGCAATATCAAATTGGGAAGAAACTTCCTTAACAATATATAGCATCATCCCGAATCCTCCCTTTTCTATTCTTTTTATCCTCACATGACTCCTAGTGACGAAAAAACTTCATACTGTCTATTTCATATCTTCTCATATCTTTCCGATTTGCAACTCCCAAGCCCAAACAAACTGTTAGTGAATCCACCCGCACCATAGTACAATCAGGGCCGGGTTGGTATAAAACTTATACTAATACTAGTGAATAGTTGTAGTATTTTCTTTAGTATAATGGAAAGGCATATATTCGTACACGTAGACCAAAAGCAGCCCGGATCGGCCTTTATATAAACATGCATAAACAAGGGTTTTCAGCAGCATAGCAGCTAGTGGAGAATTAATAGAGTAGAGAAAACAGCCTGAATCCAGGTTTCTACTAGTCTCTTTCTCCCATTTCCTAATGGATCCGGCTGGTCATAAGTTGAAGATAAGCAGCCAATCCAAGATGCTGCTTTCGGCTGCATTTGCACCTGCACCTCCACTTCTTTCATTTACTTCTTTGTCTCAATTATATATATTTTATCCATCTTTTTGTTTCCCTTCAATAATGCTTCATTAATTTACTTTTTTCTCCCTTGTTTTCCTTTTCATTTCATGAAAGTGAACTCTGGACGCAGCCAGCATAAAGGGCTACTACTAGTTCACTAATCCAGCAACAAATCCTCTACCATGAACCCCCCCTCCCCCCTCTCTTTCCCCACTCGAAAATTATCATATATATTAAATGGACGACAAAGAAGAGAAAGAAGAGGTGCGGGTGCAGATGCAGGTGAACGCCATCTTGGTCTAGATTTCTGTGTATGTATTTTGTTTTGGAACAAGCCAAATGTACTACGACATATGCAGCTTCCTTAGCCTCCAAGGTATGTGGATCTATGAGCTTCAAAGACTAATGAGCTTTTGAGAAAGTCTTTGGCGGACATGCATTTAAACATCTGTAAGCCCTAGTATTGTGCATAAGCTTTTTCCGTACATGAATTTACTACAGAAGACTTTTTTCCCTACGTATTTGTCTGTGTATGTGTATTTCGTATCGATTTGTTTGTTAATGCTACATTGGTTCCTCTAATATGTTACACCTTGTCTGAGAAGTGATGAAAAGTCTAATACAGTACAGTAGAACTCAAAATCATATTTTTATGATATGTGACATCTTTTTTTTCTCCGATATGTGTTTTCTTTAAGAAGTGAAAAGATCTGCAGTTTGAGTTAAAAAGCCGCTAATGTATACTAGGAGGCTAACATATCATGGGCACATCATTTGATCAACCTGCAGTCATCACATGGTGAACCCCCATCATATAGGAGTACTTGTGAAATGTTGCTTTCCATCTAATGAACAAGCTTATCAGGATAGTCCTTTTTCAGTAACCTTGTCAACTGTATGGTAATACCAAAAAGCTGTAATGGGCCTAAATGTGACTTACTTTTCAATGTGGGTAGAAATCCTCATAATTAATGACTATTCTTTGGGTCTTGAAACAGAAGAAATTTCAGTGGAACATCACCCGGCGTTTGTTACTTATGAAGTACACTTGGATTTCTGTCATTACTAGCAAAATTATGCTCGTCTAGGACACTCTTAAGCCTATTTTATAATCCTCGAAATGGATCATGCGTCTTTCTGTTGATAGAAATCTGATATATATATATATATATATATATATATATATATATGCATGGTTTAAATTATCATTATCTAGTTCCTTCGTGTTCTTACGAACTTGAAGTCAATTGTTTGGAGAAATTTTTTTGATTTCAACATTTCGTGATTCTAAGACAGGCTAATTTTCCATATAACTCTCGTAACATTAGGTATAGGGCGGATGACACTTTTGTATTAATTGTTCTCACACACGAATAAACACATAATTGCTAATGTTCGGACGTCTCTCCAGTTAACAATTTGTAATTAAAATCAATTAAATGGCAGCTGTAATACTTCACAGTTTGTCATGTTTCCCCGACATTAGTGATGATTCACAAGTTCATCCGAGCAATTGTTCGAAGTAAACACATGGTTAGCGTTACAAAGCAAGATGCAGTTCAATTATAAGCTGGACAACAGGTTTGATCTTTATCCTGGATAAACAAATGATTAACATTTGAATGTCAGTCTAATACTTAACAAATTAGAAAATATGCATTTCGGACTATATGCTTAGTGATATGTTAGCCAGTCGTGTGGAAGTTTTAACATGTGTAGTGTTTGACATAGTCCAATGTCTTTGAAAGTCTACAATCCATTACACTTTTTATAGTCTGTGGTCATGTAATACGCAGACATACGAATGTCTGTTGAGCATAAATGTTAGTTTAATTTGAAACATTAAGTAAGTGAAAGTTTTGTTATGTCAAGTTCTTGGACTAGTGAGAATGTCGACTTTCCAGTCTGAAACTCAATAGGCCATTCCTCGGAGATCAGGCTTATATACGCACTTTGCAATATTTGACCCTCGATAAAGATGTGTATGAATCCAATGACATAATTGTTTGTGTTGATATATAAAAACTCAATTACCACATTGACAATCACAAGAGATCAGTTTGTAGTAGAAGCTAGCCTAAAGAAGAAACGAAATGAGAAGCATATGCTTCTCCAAGAAAACCTAAAAAAGGATCGATGCTTGTAATGAGTCATATGGTGGTGATGAAAGAAAACTAAAATGACCATTGTGGTGTTAAGTGTTTGATGATGGTTGCATGATAAGAAATCGTGATCTTTTGGAGCAATAGTTCAAAATCTGACCTAAGTTATGAATGAATCTTATTCTGCAATATTGCAAGTCCAGCTGATCTTTGAATCCTGTCAGACATGCTCGAATGTTGAACCTATGGTTTCATTATAAACAAACTTTCGGTCCGATTACTAATGGTTCACAAGACTATGCATTGTTGTCTGATTCTTTCTTCATTTTGACGTGAATGATTAATCACTAACGTATAGGAAGTTACAGCTTTGCTTCAGGCATTTCTCGGAGTAAGAAAATACCTTTTATCTTGTGGTTTTGCATTTCTGCAAGATGGATCTAAAAACATGTATTTGCAGCTGCCGGACCAGTAGCGGCCTCTCTTGCGACATCGCATATGAATAAAGATGCCTGCTTTCTGCCTCGGTGAATCCAATTAATTGGTAACCTTTACGTTTCATCAACAAATAGTCGATATTCTGATAAACGATGATGATCGATCTTGACACATCTTACCAAAGGAGCGCTCAAGGAATTAGATTTATTGTCTATTCAACAACTAACACACTATTATATACATTATCAGTATTGTTGAACACATGAAAATTAATCTGATTTTGAATTTAAAATCTAAATTTATATATTTTGTCATGCATTCAATTATGGTAGTATATATATATATACACTGGCGGATTTAAGGTGGGGGCACTGGGGGCACGGGCCCCCCACTGCTCCCCCTTAAATTCCTACGATATGTATAAAATTTTGATATTATTCTAAGTGTGCCTCCAAAGTTTTTTTATGAAATAAGTGAAAGAATTACGTGATTTTTTAAATTGGTTCATGAACTAATATTTTAAAAGGATATGTGGGTCACAAAATTCTATTTGAAATAAGTTCAAATTTTTTTTTCATTTTAACTTATTGATGAATATTTTTTCACTTAAAAAACTAACAAAAGAGTAGGAAAAAAATTTTAGTGTTGCTTTTGCCCCCACTGAAAATTTTTCTGGCTCCGCCATTGTATATATATATATATATTGTCACTATATATAAGATTAACTCTTGATTTTAAGGATAATTTATTACTTTTCCTCTCATTTTCATTTAATCTTTTTCTTTCAAATCCTATTAATATGTCAAACATCAATTATGTTTAACTTTGACCCCTTTGAAAAATGGAGCAAAAGAGATCAGAGGTTGAACGAGTTTTTCACCCGTCTTACAAACACATAAATCCATCAAGATCAACAAATTGAACTATTTGATTTGCATTTCTTTCAGCTTGATGGTTTTGGTGTTACTCATAGTCCAGATATAAAGGTAATGTTTATGACAATTCTAGCATCCTTCTAAGTAGGCTAATCTTGATTATCTACTATCTCATAGGCCACGCTCAACAGCATAACCTTCTGGAGTTGACTCTTCCTATACTCACCGTATTATGCAAAACACATCATTAAGCAACTCATCTAAAACTGTAAGAGATTGTAGGGCTACAATGAGAATCTTACTTTTAATTGAAATTGATTAACTGTACATCAACAAATTTTCAATGTAATAATTCTGCTGAATGTGGAAATTGGAAAACTAGAATTAGTTAAAAAAAAAAAAACAAATATAGACTGCATAAGCAATTGATTTAGGTGCTCTATGATGTGATCCTTCACGAATTCATGCCTCCTGAAAAGTTTTTGATGAAATAATATATATCAATATAATCAGATAAAATCTGAATTAAGTTGGGATTTGTTTTTTCAGATATCGGTTGAAAATGTAGATTTATTTATCGTTGTTACCAAACTAATTGGTTAGTCACTCTTTAAATGCCAGATTTTTTTTCAGGATGTTAAGAAGTACTAATAAATTAATATGAACCCCCGGCCCCTATAGTTTGGTCAATCACCATAACGGAGGTACTTTTTGTTCATTTTTCACTTTATATAAACCACACCAGGATTGTATGAATCTTTTGAAACAATTGGAGGATCATGAGATAAACAGCTAGTAATTATCCTGATATTTTACAAGAAGAGAATGATAACAACATTTATTTTTCGCAACATAGGTACTAGCATTCTTTTGTAACATACAGCAGTTCTTTTAATTTTTTTTTTCCTTGGTATTTTTTGGTTGCTCATTCTCTCTCCTTTTGTTGATCCTCCTCCAAGGCATATCCACCATGATCTCCAAATAAGAACCTCGCAACTTCATCAGCAGAAATTTCCACATCGCTCGCAGAAGTTAAAATAGGTTTGGACATTGAAATTGAACCAGACATTTCGTCTCCTGCAAAAATTTGGAAGGGATTGAAATTTGATTAGTACGAGGTGGAGAGATGATGGCTGCAGGTGCAATAAAAGTCGGACGAGACAGATAAGGATATAGTATGACTTTAGGACCATTTTGATTTTGGGGGGCTGATGGATTTGTGTTAAGAACAGCATCAACAGAGGCCTTGGCTTGGATCAAAAGCCACTCCACAGTTTGGCCAGCGGTACGATGACCAAGCCTTTTTCTGAGCTCAAACACACGATCAGCACATCCTATTGGCAAAACAATTCTTCTATCTTTGCCACGCACGTTCGAATGTCGATCAGAAGAAGCCTTTTTGCAAAAATTGTTCATTCTTGGACCTACACATTTGGAACTATGTGAGGGCTTTGGCACATTTGATGGGGTGTTTGAAGAGACCATTTTCTGAATCGATTAGCTTAAGCTTCTTTGTTGCTCAAGCATTATTGGCTGGAGAAGTAGTTATATTTATACAAGTACAATGAGGTTGAATTTGTAATGCAATATGATATCAATTCATATTCATATTTTCTTTTTTTTTTTTTAATTATAAATTAATAACGTACGTGCTGACACAAAGATTTGTTCCCTTTTATGCAATTGGAAAGGAAATCCAGTATTTGGAGTGATGTAATTATAGAGCAAGTAATAAATGTCTGCTTGTTGTATATCATATGTTAAAATGCATCCATCCTGGATTGGTACATTAAATTCTTTTAGATAGTATCAAAAAGGAAGGAACCCCTTAATTATGGCAGGTATAATAATTAAAATTGAAAGTTGAATGTGTATCAAGAAAAAGAAATAGCGTTTGACAATTAATTAATTCATTACTTGTGCAGAAGATGCTTTGCCCTCTCACTATGAACGTAAAATGCAATAATTATATGAATATTTGGGTATTAATTTGGTGCATTTAATTCTTTAGATACTAAAACTGCAATAATTAAAACATCTACCTCAGTAGTTTTTTTTTTCTTTTTCTTTTTTGGTGCACATTAGTAGTGCAAAATTCGATTACCAAATTAGACAAGCTCGCGCGATTAGTTTATTCATGTAATTAGCTGTAACTAGACCCACACTTGAACAAAGTTTAATGCAGTCAAGCTTTAGATTATGCTGACATTTTTGCAGCCCTGCTTCTATTGCTTCAAAGATTCTTCTTTTAGTCTATTAATTACAATTGGAAAACTTTCTTATTTTATATTTTAGATTTTTTTTTATTGAATGCCCAATATATCCAACCTACCATGTGAATGCGAGCATTAGTAATTATTACCTTCTCTTGTGTTTATATCCTTTCCTTAAATAACTTTATTTTTTTTTAAAAAAAAAAATTTAGCTCATGAATTATATCTTAACAAGCACCTGGTGCATACATTAGGCAAACTCTCATGAGTCATTTTTTTGGGGTAAAAGTAATATTGAATTGGAAAAGTATTTAAATTAAAGGGAAGCAAAATCTGCCTATATTCAAGGGTAAAATTCACTTTAAACCCTTAAATTATAGATGCACTCATAAGTTGGTGCTTAATCTTTAATTTTGGATGCTTCATCCCCTAAGGTATCAAATCAATTCCACTTTAGTAAAATCACTGACAGAATCATCAAAACTAACGAAATGTTCTGTCTCACTTCGAGCATCACTTACTTACTATTCTAAATTAAAAAATAAAGTATCTAAAATTGAAGTTTAAAGACTAAATAGGAGCACATCTATGGTTTAAAGGTCTTAAACAAAGTTTGTGTATGTTTATACAGATAGTAAATTGGACGTTGGAAATTAGTGGTAGCTGCTTCCGGATGCTTATGGGATTATGTTAAGAAAAAGAAGAGGTGAAAATGTGTTAGCCAAATTTGGTAATTGAAATGCTGAAATTGAATAATACAGTAACAGATTAATGTCACTTTTGAACATCCGAATTTCAAAATTGGGCAAATCACCAATTTAATCCCTAAACTTTTTCACTTAAACCAATTTCGTCCTCTATGGTTTTTTTTCACCAATTTAGTCCTCAAATAATTTTATCAGATTCAATGTAGGACTTATTGGGCGGCGCCACCACATTTTATGTATTTCATATGGCGGGCCAAGGGTATAATTGGAATGATAAGTTCGACTGTCTGAGTATAGGGATTATAACCGAGGCTTTTAGATGATTAAAGACAAAAACCTCTGAAAATTGAGAGAGAAGAGCACTAAAGTGAAACCCAACCAAGGTAATATTTTGGATCCTTATGGAGCAGCAGAGCAGAGTCGTGGCCGAAAATGGTTCCCCAGATGTCTACTGTATCAAATGTATTTGGTTCCAGGGCCTTTGAAAGATTCAGGTACGATCTGACGGCTTTTAGAAGCAGCATCCAGAAGCGACAACTTGGGCAACGCTTTTGCTGGGCTGGTCAAGGAGTCCACCACCACACTGCTCAACTCCGATGCCCGGAAGGGTTATCCCTACTCTGCTCGGGAAATCAAGACTTTGGTGATCTAGGCTTTGGTCTTTCGCGATGCCAATCAAGCTTGTAACCACTTTCATTTCTGGTTCTCTGGTTTTGATTCTGAATTTTTGTGATCCATGGTGGCAGCACCACTACCACCGTCACCAGAATTTCCGCCACCTGAACCACTATTCCCACTACCTCTCCCGCCGGAGCCACCATCAGATACAGCAAAGAGGCGAAAATGATCAAAACCCAGTTGTCTAAAACCAATTTTAGAGTGACCCAATTCTTTATACACAGGAGTTGAGGTTAAAGAAATTGAGTGATTGCAGCTTCTGAAGCTGAAGCCCCTACTGCTTATAGAAGTGGAGAAAGGTGGAATTTTGGGGGCACTCCTGAAATGTGAAGTGGGTTTGCGAGAAAACTGTACAAAACGATACAGCAAGGGAGATTTGCGAACTAGTTTGGCTGGGCTTGAAGCCATTGTTGCTTGACTTTGGATTGGAGTTTTGCAAAGGCTAAAGGTTTTAGAAACAGGATAGCCGGAGGAATCTCTCTAAATTGCCTCTCTAAATTTGGGAAATCTCAATTTTCAGAGGTTTTTGTCTTTAATCATCTAAAAGTCTCGGTTATAATCCCTATAATCAGACAGTCAAACTTGTCATTCCAATTATACCCTTGGCCCGTCATATGAAATACATAAAATGTGGTGGCGCCGCCCAATAAGTCCTATATTGAATCTGGTATATTGAATCTGGTAAAATTGTTTGAGGACTAAATTGGTGAAAAAAAACCATAGAGGACGAAATTGGTTTAAGTGAAAAAATTTAGGGACTAAATTGACGATTTGCCCTTCAAAATTTTTAAACGATTTTCACACCAGAATATATGCTTTAACGAGAATTGCTCAACAATCACCTAAGATAATACATAGTTGACCTGGTTGGCAGAAAAAAAGAGAGAGGGCCTAAAAGAATGAAGAGAAGACATTAGTCATCAAGATTCTACAACAAAAGAGATGAATTGTTCTGTTTTATTACGACATTAGCACTCATAGAATAGTGCCATTCTTCTGTTTAACACGGACCATGCAATAAACATGCAACAGAATCCTAAATCTTTGATCTCACTTTTTCAATAAGTTCTCTTCTAAGAATCTTGCCTGAAGCTGACTTTGGGACGCTGTTAATGAATGTCACCCTTCGCAGTCTTTTGAAAGGCGCAACCTAAAAAATTTGGAGAGATAAAAAGAAAGAAGGTTATAGCAGGTGCTCCCTGTAAAACAAAAATGCAGACTATTTCCCCCAGAGACCATATCTAAAAAATTCCAACATTTCGAGCATCGATAAACAGTTATAGTAGTAGTGTAAGCAAATGGAAAGTCAAGCATGCGAAAGAACCGAACAAGTAAGAACCTACATATTGCCCCTTAAATCTCATGAATTAAAGATCTCTCTCTCTGTCTCAATATGCAATTCATCATCTTCAAAATGACAAAGTGGTTTCTCTCCACTGTTTGTCCTGGCCAAGTCGAAACTGAAGTGGTGAAAGTTATTTTAAAAGATTAATCAAAATGATCCAAGATCCCGCTTGCTGATATTGAAAAAAGGCAAGTCAACCAGGGAGCTTCGTTGGTGACAATCAAGCACTCATTCCTGTGCACAGACACCAACACTGCAGATAATCCCGCCAGAAACTGCTCCTAACCCATCCTGCAGATCTAAGTTCCCAATTTGATAACCAAGAGTGTCTATAGAGCCAGAACAGTCCGAGGCATTTGTTGCTAGGTCCTCGAGAATCTTTACTGGCTCTTGAGCACATTTTCTTTTCCTCAAATTTTTTAAACAACATTATGAGTTTACTTGCAGATAATATGCAACTAAAAGCCTTTTTTAACTAATGATACCTGATCTGCAATGTACTTTTTAATATCTTCTTCAGTCAGTGAGCTATTGGGAGAGCGGACAACATAAGCAACTGGGACTTCACCAGCTTCAGCATCAGGAAATCTATACATTTGAATCAATTTTTGGTGAATTTGTATAACCCAAATATTATGTAATACTTCTACAAAAAAAACTCTTGCACAAAAAGTTCTGTTCACAACTACTTACGGGATGACAACAGCATCTAATATTCCAGGGTGAGAAACTAGCAGCCCCTCAAGCTCTGCAGGTGCAACCTGGGAAAAATGGACAAACAATTATTGAGACAAAAAATGCATTAACAATCCAGTGCTATTGATTTTTTAATGATCTGTGACCTGAATTTCAAAGTTAATATATCCACTGTATCTGTCTTTTGTTCCTGCTCAATGGATTCTTCCTGCAATTACTTACCTGAAAACCTTTGTACTTGATGAGTTCTTTAATACGATCAACTACATATAGCTGTCCTTCCTCGTCAAAATATCCAAGATCACCAGTATGCACCCATCCCAGTTTATCGATGGTGAGCTTTGTGGCTTGTGGGTTGTTGAAATAACCTGAAAATATAAAATAGACAATTAACACAGATGAGCGATGATATGAAAATAGCACTGACATGAATAATGTTATATACAATAGTAAAGTAGCACACATGCACAGTTTGAATGCTAACAAGTGTGCTGAAATACCATTGGCACTTAATTTGTAAAACAAGTGGCCACTAGTCCCTCAAATTTACTATAGATGTATGAAGCAATCCGTGCACCTCAAACACACAAGCCAAACCTCTAGGACACCACTTCAGAACCAGTTACTAAAATTCTACAGAACACATACCGAGACAAACTAAGGAAAAGGAAAGAATACACTTTGTAAATTGAAACCTCTATTCTTGTATCATTAAATGTAAAAGATGGTAGTCCACTTTGCTCCAGTATAGCTTATTACCAAAAATGCTAATTTGAAACTCAGGATCTTTAAAGATTATAATCATTTATAGCTCCAACATTAGTTTCATTTACAAAGATTAGGTATCACTAGAAATTGGAGCTTTTGCCTATCTTCATCCTAAGAACAACTAATTTAAGTTAAATATTATAGATGTAAAAACACAGTTTTACCTTGCATCATGTTTGGTCCCCGAACCCAGATTTCACCTAACTTGCCTGGAGGAAGAGGCTTCGATTTCTCCACACTAACTATTTGAGCTTCAACTCCTGGAACAAGCATTCCTGCTGAGCCAGAGTGTCTAGCGCCTAAATTTGAATTCTCCACTGAGACGATCCCACTAGTCTCTGTCATACCATAGCCCTGAAATGAGAGAAGACTCTTGTACTATAACACACTTACCCAATCCAAAAAACTCATTCAATGCAAAACAAATGCAAAAAAAGGCTTGATACACCATCTTTTGGAGGAAATGAATATTTGTTAGCTATCCAAATTCTCTCACGACTAGAATGTCTTTATAGATGAACTTGAGATGCAGCTATGAGCAAAGGCAGACTTCAACTTCTATATCTATCTATTTCTGAGAAAAAAAACTAAACTTGAAACTGTAGAGCATGAAGTTATTCAATCTGAAGATCTCTGAAATAATTATCCACCTCAAGACCAATTTAATGTATCCAGTTGTATTGACTTCAATTCATTTTCAGCCAGTAAGTTAATTAGAATGAATTGTCCTCAAAATGCAAGAATTATAAACTCAAACTATGACCACTGATTCAATAGTACAATATTTAAAGGTTTCGACGATTTTGACAATTTTGTAGATGACTTAACTATCAATTTCACACAGTTCACATCCATATCTTTTAATCTCAGGATCAGGTGGACTAGAACTTTGATCATCAATCAACAAAGATATGTAAACTATGCAAAAGCTTAATGAAGGATCTAATCTTCTCTTTCTGATAAAAAAAAAAAAATTCTCACAAGCTCATCATGCTACATGCTTTCGTAAGTATCAACAAGCAGAAAGATATATGTCCTATTAGGTATACACCATAGTACAAAGTAAAAGTATTTCTTGACTTCTTGTACTCAGTACATCCAAATACTTCTTGTGTTGGTATATCTAAATATCTCTCGACTTCTTGTGTTTGTTAGGTCCAAATATTCCTTCATTCATTTTCTTTATTATATCCAAGCACTAAAGGTTTATTTACTAAGTCTGATGTCTTTTCTAAACTTGTTCCTTTGCTAAGATACTTAATCATTGACTAACTACTAGTACATCAAGCATGTTATCAGACAAATTTCATGATTCACCGATAACAGCATCTTAACATTCTCAGCCGAAAAAACATAGACTAAGGAACCAAAATTTGAGCAAAACCTTCTACCTGAAAAACCAGAGCATGAGGGAAATTTTTAGCACATTCTTGCATCAATTCCCTCCCCAGTGGTGCAGCCCCTGATCCAATCTGCTTCAAGGATGACAAATCATACTTCTTAACCACACTATTCTTAGCCAAAGCTAATATGATTGGTGGCACAACCCACATATGAGTGATCCTGTGCTTTTCAACAGCTTTCAAAACCATTTCCAGATCAAACTTTCCCATTGAAACAACAGCATTACCCCTCTGCAGCTGTGCATACATGATAACAGCAAGCCCAAAAACATGAAACATAGGCAGAACACACAAATACACATTATGCAATTCCCCTGCAAGTTCTTGATCAGCAGTCACCATCAATGAGGAAGCAATAAAATTCCCATGCGTCAAGACTACACCTTTGCTTATACCAGTTGTCCCAGAAGAGTACAACAATGCAGCAGTGTCCGATTGCTTAATAACAGTACTAGAGATATCCCAGTTCATTGGCCCAACTATCCTGATCAAGTCAGCAAAAAACAGGACTTTCCCGGATAATTTACTGCCAAAGTCTTGATTTTTATCTGACCCCAGGAGCAAAATCGGCAAATTAAAACCAGAAACTTTGGAAATCAATTCAGGGACAGTGATGATAAGCTTAGGGGAGCAGTCTTTGACTTGTTTGGAAAGCTCAGAAACTGTGTAAATGGGATTAACGGTGGTGGCTATGGCACCTATAGCGATTATCCCAAAGAAACAAATGGGGAACTGGATTGAATTGGGAGCAAAGATCAAAACAACATCGTTTTTGTTGATGCCCAGATGGTGAAATAGGCCATAAGAGACTTTGGAAACGATTGATTTGAATTGAATGAAAGTTAAGGTTTGGCCAGTATGGAAGTCTATAAGGGCTGGTTTATCTGGATACGATGAGATGTTCCTGAACAAAAATGAGACCATGGAAAGATTGTTGTCCAAGGGTTTGGGAAGGACGAAAGGTGGCCTCAGAGATCTGAATATCCCATCTCTGCCATAGCCAGACTTCTCCATTTTCTTCAAGCTGGAAGCTTTTTCCTCTTTTCTTTTGCTTTTAAGTCTGAACACTGAAGAGCTGAAGGATAAATGGTAGCGGAGTGCTATTGAGAGAATATTCAGCAAGGGAATTCAGAAGGGAGACGCTATTAAACCATGCAATCTCAGAATTGGTCCAACTGCTTATCTTACATTTTGGACCTTGGATGACAAAGGCAAGTTGGCAGTTGGCAAGTCTATGAACATGAAAGCCTTTGCTAAATTTTATCAAAAAAAAAAAGAGATAATCCTAATCTTAATCTTAATCTTCTAAGCCAAAAGAGGGAGTTTCCAATTAGTATTCCAATCAATAGATTGCGACCCCTTGTACAGTTGTACGTTTCGTGATTGGTTTGTTGTGGACTGGTCATCTTGAAATTTGCGATCCCTTGTTTTTTTTTTTGGTTACCTGTCACGGTATTCAGGGTTTTGTCCTGACTAATCGGTTGGTCGATCCGGATCGCACACCTGATTGTGCTGGATGAGTCTCCCAACAAATGTGACTGCGTATATCAGGTTTCGAACCCGAAACCTATTTAAGTGGAACCAAACTGCTTACCATTTGCGACCCGTTGTACGTTTCCTGATTGGTTTGTTGTGGACTGGTTATCTTGTAATTTGAATTAATTTTAGTGGCTTTTTCAATCGAATCTTCCCTTTCTTTTCTCAATGAAGAATCCCACACTCTTCAAAGTGGCTAATTTCTTAGATTATCAATGAAAAAAAAAGTCGATCAATTGTTAGTCTAACAAGAGGTTTCATAAAACTATACTGCCATGTTGACTCAGTATAGTAGGGAGAAATATATATATACATATTTGTAAAGTTAGATGCTGCAAAAAAATAAAGAACTTGACAACATATGTTTTTTTATAAATCTTGTCCTCTACCAGACTGAGTCAGTCCTATAGTGAACAATTCTTGTTTTAAAACTAGGAGGTATAAATAGCGCAACGCGCGCTGGTAATGGTGTTTAGCATGTCCAATTGAATGTAAAAGAAAGTCGAATTACAAGTTTAATTAGTTTAATTGTTGGAAGTGGAAAATAGAGTATGTAAACACATATATTATATTAGAGATTGTAATAATTTAAAGTACAAAATGTTTTGCAAATTTGATGACTATCGTTAGAAATAAGCTGCATGAGAATATTAATCCTTCAACGCAAAAGATGGTATGCTTGACTAAGAGGACCCTTCCTGGCTACAGATAACCATTTAGCTCTCCTCACTGCTAATTCTTTCACCATTTAATGGAGGCAGCACTTATCTTGGATGGAAAGGAGTGCTCTTTGGTGAGGTGGTAGATTAAATGCGAAATCACTTTAAATTTTCAACCCACAAAATCCCAAAAAAAAAAAAGAAAATTGGTGTCTCAAACGTGAGGTTTGGCACCTCACAATTGATATAGACAATACATTAGATATAAACAATTGATGTTTCATCTTTTTTTTATTGGTTTATTAAAATTTAAATTGCCAAACTAAGGAAAAACAGAAAGCATTTGCATTTGACAGCTAGTATTAGGCAAATTGAGAAAAATAAATAAATGCATTGTACTCAAAATTTATAACCATTAACTAATTTTGGAGTTCGATGACGATTTCATCTAATTATCAATCTGAGTTCATCTGACCACATCTTAGTTTTCATCCAACTTTTTCTTTGCTAGGAATTGCTTTGTCAACAGGGAATGACTCAATTATTCTTGTCAATCCACCTACTATTCTTGGCAATAGTGTCCCAACAGTTGCAACACCAAGTTCGTATACATTGAACAAAGCTTTTGCAGCTACGAGTTCTTAATTTATTACATTCGTTGATGTTTCGCAATCATCTGTTGTTAACCAAGTTTCTTTATCAAAGGTGTGAATTCGCCTTGATGCAAGATTGGAACAATCTGGAGATATAAATGAAAGTGCATCAGAACGTGGCGAGGCTACCATAATAAAAAAAAAAAACAAAGAAAAATTGATGATGATTTTTTGTTCCTCTGTTCTACAACTATAAGTCCTTTGTTAATGCTCACAGCGTTGATTATGCAGCAAAATTTCAGTGAACTTAGAGCTTTTGAAATTGTATCTGTAACCTATTGACTTGTTCAAATTACTTAGAACTTACAACAAATCATGTCAACTATATCATTGAACATTGGTTCTCTTCCTTTTCTTTAATGGCGTTCATTAGAAGCTGGACAAGAATTTTGACCTCTCATAATGTCTTTGTAGTTTGTTACTATACCATACAAACACAATTGCAATAAAAAAAATTACAGTGGAAATGCTATTCCAAGTATTACTCAAAATTCCCCTTCTCCTTCGATTATTGATTAAAAAAAAAAGTAATGGGAGTACACCCAACCACTAATGATGTTTATCAAATTGTTTCGATATCAGGTCTTGAATCTGGTTCGATTGCAAAACAAGCCATCACGGGCTTCAATAGCCTGCATTCGAAATCCTCTTCGTAGTGCCATATTGGAACATCATGTAGTTTCCAAGTTCACCTTACCTGTAGGATCCTGGAACTGTTAATATCAACTATGGGTCCAAAAGAATCAAAGCATTAGCTACCCTAAAAAAAATCAGGCTTAAGCCACCCATATTAGCATAGCGTGGTATTCAAAATTTGACGTGTCGGATGACTCGGAGCAATTTTTGACGATGAATAAGATCTGTCAATGGTTTTTGGTATTCAAAATTTACTCATGTGTTATCCATCTAATCATGATAGTGTATAGACTGACAATATATATATAATTTACTCTATCTTTTATTCCAGCAATGATTAGGTTAGTGGACTGAACTCTAAATTACGGGCGAGTTGGAGTAAATTATCGATCTGCCTAAGGACAATAGGATGTAGGTGAGATTAAGGATGACAATGGAGGTGGCTGGCGCGGGGGGCTATTGGGGCAGCGGGTAGGTGAGATTAATTAAATTATATAATATTTAATTTAATTAGTTACAAACTTATGATAATAATATTATTAGTTATATGTATTATATAATATATATTAGTATATGTAATATAATTGATATTATCAATTATACTAATAATTATATATGATTACTAATAGAAATTATTAATTAGTTATACTAAATTTACTAATACATTTATACTAAATCCCTAATTACACTTAATACAATAACATTTTTTCTCAAAAAAAAAAGCACAAGCACAATAATGAATTAGTGATTGTATTTGTGCCAAAAGTAAAAACTTGACTACTTTAGTTGTATTTATTTCATCATGTTGGATTGTATTCAAATAATTTTTGTTTGATTGTTTTTATAAGTTTCAATTTTGAAATTACAATGAATAATAATTTAGTGATGTGTTGATATTTTAGTACTTGATTATTTGCTAAAATTTAACTATAATAAAATTATATAACAAATTTTTATTAGCCCGCGGGTGCCCCCGTGGGGTAAGCGAGAAGGGGCGGGGTCGGGACGGGGGGAGCGGGGGGTGAGGGGTGGGGGCGGGGGAGAATTTGTAGGTAGCGGGGCGGGGGGTGGAGGAGGGGTCCCTCGCCTCAATCCCACCCCATTGCCATCCTTAGGCGAGATGGCCCTTTTACTTGGGCCTATCTAAGGGCCTGTTTGATAACATAAAAAAGTGCTGAATCTGAATTTTTTCAGACATTCAGATGTTTTGAGTGTTTGATAAATGAAAATCTATCTGCTGAACTTGTTAAGCAGTGCTGAACCTGTGTGTATTTTTTTCAGCACAAGAATCCTAACTGAATGCTTATTTCTGATAAGAATCAATAGAATTACTTCAACTATCTTATCTTATCTACCAAATCTACCCTTATTTGTTAATTATGTTCAAAATTCTTATTTAATTAAACAACCTAATATTCTCTATCTAACGATTTTTAGTTTCTCTTTTCTCCCTTTTTAATGACTTTCACATCTTCTCCATACTCCTCATATAATATATTTCATCATTTATATTAATTTGATTTAAAAATAAATATTGTCATTTTCATACCTTACAATTTTAAACTAATTAAATCATAGATTCTATTTCTTTTTTGAATGAAAGGATATAAAGGCAAAATTATCAATTTAAACTTATTAAGCATTCAGCTATAAATATTTATCAAACAGTATAAATAGGTTTAGCATTAAAATTCAGACATTCATATATTTTTTTCAGTGTTTAAAATTCAGCAAATTAATTGTTTCAGTATTCATTTTTCAGAATTCAGACTTCAGAATTCAGATTCAGTTTTATCAAACGGAACCTAAGTTCCAAAAATTGTAAATAATTTGAACAAGATGTCTAACTAAAATAAAGGAGTCCAATATTAAGTTGTCTATCGTTTGACCCTTCAAATCGTCTATTTCAAATTTTGTTTCTGTTCCGTCTGTCTCATTTTTATTTAACTACCTTGTGTATTGTACTATTAGACTTATCCTCAATATAATACTATAATAAAATTCTAAAAGTTATTAATTAATACACATAGCAGTTAAACAGAGACGGGACAAAATTGAAAACGAGACAGACGATTTCAAGCCATCATTTGAATAATATGTCTAACGCACGAGTAGGATGTTAAGTTGTCCATAATCAAGATATCTAACCCCCAGTTAGTTCCAACACCTTAGTAACTACTGACCATTGATCACAAAAATTGTATTATGCCTACCACCATGTAGTGGCGAAGCCAAGATCATAGAGTGAGGAGATCAACCACCATGTAGTGATGGAGCCAAGATCCTACGGTAACGGGATCAATTTTCATTATTACATAAAATGACGTAATAGTATATTTAAAGTTAATCGATGTTTTTGTTAAACATATAATCTCTCTCTCATTTTTAAGTTTAATAAGTTTTGAAGTTCATAATATTCTTAAATTTAGAAGTCAAAATCATTTTTTCTGTTTGAATTTGAAAATTTTGAAAGAATTTATTTTAAAATAACTTCCACAATTAACTTCAAGGAGATCCAAAATTCTAGCATATAGTAATAATTATGAATTTCTAATTATTTGGAGGTCAACGTAGATTATAAAGTAGAATGTATTAAATTTTAGTGGGGATAAATAAGGGTAATTTTAAAATTTTCTAAACCTAAAAATTAATTTTCTCAAATTTAATTGCCCCCACTTAAATATATGCGGTTCCGGCCATGCCACCATGCATGATACCTGTTGCCCCCCTCTTCAGTACACGTGGTTCCGTCCATCCAGCCGTGCATGACGACACTTGCGGCTCCGCCCCATGCCACCATGCATTGACTCTCCCCAACCTCAGACGGCTCTCATTATACAAAGCCAAAGGTGGCTGTCAGCTTCTTTTACTTTTATGGGCCAATTAGAGGAAAACTTCTTGGTTACATCCACCACCTTTTTTTTTAAAAAAAAAAAAAGAAAATATACAGCCCATTAGGAAAATGTTGAAGCGTCAGACGTCGTTGTGAACCAGATTGAAAAGTGTATTTGTAATGGAGGTTTTTTGTTTTTCTTGTATCCAAACAATTTGTTGGGTCAACGATGGTTATCGTTAATAAGCCCAAGTGGCATTTGGTTAAACCCATTGTTATCTCCATAAACCGCTTTGTGCTGCTGACTGCTTGGGTATATATATAGTTCACAAAATCACAGAAGTTATCCGAAAATTGAAGCCGCTTTTGTCTCTCCTAAAACTTCACCAGGTACACTCACTCATGACTCATCTCGTTTATGTCGCTTCCATTTGCACAGAGTCCCACAGTGATGTACTCAATTGTCGCAACAAATGGCCGCTTCACTCACTAAAACCGCCATCTCTCAAATTCTTCGATCAACCATTCTCATTACCAAATGTCCTGTATCTAAAATCCCGTCTTCTTCCATCTCCCCTTTCCCCATAATAACTAAGCCAAAGGTCCCAACTTCCCACCACCCCTTTTCTTTTCTTTAATAGTAGGCATCAATGATTATTAAAAAATCGCTGTTTTGATAGTTTTGATACTCTAATACCATCCATTTGCTCGAGCTTTTTTAAACGGTAATTCTGTCTGCAGGTTCCTAATTTTCCCAAATTCATAGCATCACCAGTAATGGCTTCATCAGGGTCCAAGGAATCACCCGCCAACAATCCCGGACTCAATACCAACCTTGATGACGCCACCAAAGGTTACATCTTGCAACAAACTGTAAGCTTTTGATCTCAGTTCATTTCATTTTCCATGATCTTGTATTACTGCGGTAATCTATACCATCAAATTTGATTAAGTATCTCTTTAATAACCCTTGTGTCTTTTTCATTTTTTTCCCCTGCATCTCTGTTGGCTTTTCAGATGTATCGGATTAAGGACCCAGAAGCTAGTTTGAAGTTCTACTCTGAAGTGTTGGGCATGTCGTGAGTGCTTCTTATTCTCTTCTTGTTAATCTTGGTCAATTTGGAAATTTGATCTTATTCATATAGTTAAAGTGATATGCTTAACCTTTTGCTAACTTCAGAGCTTTAGGTGATTAATTTAGTGATTATCTTGTGGTAGTTTACAAGTACAATTTTGATATGCTTTCTTAGTGTTAGTGTAATTCTTTTTCCGAGACTAGACAATCTCACGGGACGTAGAGATAATGTGTAATATGGATGGTGAAATGACTTACTTGATTAGTTGCTAGAATGATCCACCGTTGTAATTCTAGATAGGCTTAAACCAGAGCTCCTGTTATCAGAAAGTTGTTCTTATACATTTTTGACAAAGGATATGATTCTCCACAAGCTCTTCCTTTTGCATTTATTTGGATACATTTGAAGTCTTAAAATGGCTTAACCTTTCCTAAAAATTCCATTTTGTCAAGTGTAATTGACATTGCAGTTGTTTCTTGTTGTGCTTTCTGTTGTTCTTTCTGAATCGCAGGTTACTTAAGAGGTTGGATTTTCCAGATATGAAGTTTAGCTTATACTTTTTGGGATATGAGGTGCAGCTCGAAATTTACTTATAGAAGAACTCGATCACCTTCAGTTGCATTTTTTGTTTGGCATGGAGTTCTTGTTCACTGTTTGTTCTGAAGTATAGATGTTAAAAGACCTGAAACTTATGATTTACATCTCTTCCATCATCTATTCTCTATCCTGCTCTCTAGGATACGTCATCTGCCCCAAGTGATCCAGTTGAACGTACCTCTTGGACCTTCGGACGGAAAGCCACGATAGAGCTTACTCAGTAAGGATTACCCCCCCCCCCCTCTCTCTCTCTCATATTTTTTTGGGCGGTGGGTTTCTACTTGGAAACTCATTTCCTGCTTCACCTTTTTTATGAGAATGATATTTGACATTCAATGTTTGCATTACAGTAACTGGGGTACGGACAAGGATCCTGATTTTAAAGGTTATCATAATGGAAATTCTGACCCTCGTGGGTTTGGTGAGTAACTCAATAATTACTTTGATGGGCTTATTTCTTTCTCAATTGCTCACTTTTTGTCTTGTGGATGTGAGGTTTTGCCTTCATTCCTTGTCTTTAGATTGGACCTTTAACTGTCATGTGCAATTGGTTTAAGTTGTTATGTGGAGTGATGTAAAGTTGCATCTGTACCTGTGTACTTTTGGCTGAAAAAAGTTAGAAGAAAAGAACTGTAGTAACAGTTCTTCAATTTAAACAATGAGAACAAGTTGTGGCTTTTTGGGGAATTTCAGTTGGTAGATGTTTACTTTCATTATCATTGGTCATAACTTGGGTCATTTCTGCAGGACATATAGGCATCACAGTGGACGACACTTACAAGGCGTGCCAGAGATTTGAAAGATTAGGAGTGGAGTTCGTCAAAAAACCTGATGATGGTAATTATGTCCTCATATGTATTCAGATCAGTATAAAATTTTGTACTTCCAGAATGTTGGCAAATACATGTGAATGTGCTTTAAGGAACATATTGAAAAGTATTTATTTGTTTACTGCATGATGTCTTCATGTTATGAGATCCCATTTCATAAGAAACGACTCACTAAATGCTACCACGTGAATTTTTCAGTTCATGGATCTTGTATCTTGAGGTCATGCATCTATATTTGTACATAAAGTATTTGTTTACTAGAATATTCCTTCCTCTGAAACATGTGAAACCTTAGAAGGGACAAGAAATTTACTTAGAATCAGATGAAAATCCTTATACGATTTCTGAAGTTGGACATATGGAGTGAGAGCAGGAAGTGACTTATCTACTCTAAGTGCTTAACATGATATGACAAGAAATTAAGGGGAATTTGAGTTCTTAAAAAGCCATGTTTCCTTTAACATGAAATTGTTGCATAGATGACAAGAACTCAGCATTTGGCTATTTAGTGCATATGTAGCATCATCAAGAAACTAAATCTTTTTTTCTTCCCTTCTTTACAATGAACTTGTATAACCTTTTTGTATTGCTGGATGTATCTGAACTTTCAATTCTTGTATACTAGACTGTTTGCATGTCTTGCTAGGAAGAATTTACAGGACAACAAACTCTGTGTCATGGACAAGTTACATGAATTCTTTTTGCCCATTTTTCCTTATAGAAGGTTGCATCCTGATCAAGTGCCATCAGCAGGTTATAGATAACAAACTTCTTGACCTGTTTGAGTCTAGACTAAGTAATACTTTTCCTGGATATCAGTTGCCATGAAGAAAAAATGACTTTTGGATTGTAGTTACCATTGACCTCTTACTTTTGTGCTTTGCGTAAAAAAATAAGGAAAAACTTTTGCTCTCTGCTCACTTCAGGCATGGTCACTCTGTCCAAATTTTTTAGAGAATGCAACCTTAGATGCCTCTTTGCGGTTCATGTCTAGCCTCTTGTCTCCTTTTCTCTCTTTCCCTCTTTTCTTTATTAGGACGCATTCCATGACTGGGTTTCCTTGGTTTCAAGATCCAAATTTCATGAACAGGTCCTTGAAACTGGGTTGGGATGTAAAATAGAAGGTGCAGAAAGAGAGGAAGTGGATCTGGGGCATTTCCAAACTATGAAGAAGAGTAAAGCATAGGCCTGATGAAATAACTTGACGTGATAAGAAACATAGCATATTGATAAATCTCCTTTATTGCTGAACAGGCTTTTCATTCGTGTTGTTACACATCTTATTCATCCACTAGATGGAAGGGGTCCCAGGGGTAGGGGTAGTTAAACTACCGATGGTTGTGAATGGTTTCCTCATGGGGAAGTGTGGATAAATGTCACCTTAGAGGACATTTTAGTATCAATTCCTCTCACTTTAGAGTTTAGAGGGCACTTGTTTCAATCCTTGTTCTTTTGTTCAATATGTTTAAAGTACATCAACATTCTATTGAAAGTTCAAAGCAACAATACCTCTAAATTTCTCTACCTTTGCATGATTTGTCTAAGCATTTTTAGTTCTGTCTCGTGAAATACTCTTGCTCCTTGTCTAAATTGGCCACTGGTTACAGGAAAAATGAAGGGGATAGCATTCATTAAAGATCCTGATGGCTACTGGATTGAAATATTTGATACCAAAACAATTGGAGGAGTGGCTGCTGATGCTGCTTGATATAGTAATGGACTTGCTTGTATTGCAGGTAAGAGTGTTTTTGCTATGTTCTGAATTCTGATACAAGTTGATATTGCCTATCATGCTGCATCATGTGTTGTTTTGTAGTAAAAATAGGTATATGGATGATATTAGGCATTCCATGGTCATTAACATGAATGTCTGTCGTCGATGCCCAGCATGTTTATTTAGTCTTTTCCAACAGTCTTTTGAACTTGATTCTGTTATTCAGTGTCTGTATATCAAGTTTCTTGTATGCCATATGATGATTTTGGTTTTAAGTCAGATTATCCCTTTCAAGCTTTCCAATCAAGTTTTTGGCACTAAATTGCTGATCTCGTGCTTCACAGTTTACCCCTTGCAATTTATCGATTAAATAACTAACTCTTCACATTTTGCTCTCTGTTTTTCGAAATATTTTAACTAAATAACTAACTGGCTGGCAACTTTGTCTGGTGAATTTCCACAGAATTGTTTTCAGGGCTTTGTCTGCCAGGGGCAGTAGAGTGGAACATGACTAGTTTGTATGTTTATCTAATAGGGAGGTTTTTGGAGTAAAATTTAATTTTGATGCAGGAGGGCAGAATCTACTGGTCTGGATTCCAGTGATCTCCAAAACGCGAAGATAACTTTGAGGAAGGATATTGTTCATCGTGTTTATTTCATGAATGTACTGTTTCGTCTTGCTGATTTATAATTCTTAGAGGCGCAGTAAACTGTTTTGAGCTGTAGTTGTACTAGCATTTGGTTTTCAACATTAGCTGGTGTCTTGCTTGTATGAACTTGGAATCTGTTGTGAGCTTCATGCGCTAATGAACAAATCAAGATTCAGGGGAAGCAGAGACGTTGTGTCCTTACTTTGGATAGAATATGTTACGCTTCTTTCACAACGCGAAGCATATTATTTGAATATCAAGATTTCAAAATCCAGCAGCTGCCTCTATCAGCTGGCCCTTTTTTATTAAACCCCTGACGTATTTTGCATATGGGCTGCTTTTTTATTTTATTTTATTTTATTTATTGTGAGCTGTGTTTTGTTCTTCCTTTACCATTGAAACGGATTTATGTCATCACATGCTGGTTACCTTAAGAGTGGCATATGGCGAATTTGAGATTCTCACCGAAATTATTCAAAATATAGTTGTTTCATTAGGATTGGAATGCCACCGGACCAAACGGGTGTAATGGCATTCGCTGGTGAAATTTTCAGGAAATTCTAGACAAGAATGTTGGTTGAAGGATTCGATTTTTTGACCTACACTCAAAAAAAGTTTTAAAGCTCACTCTGGTGGTCAACTACTCTAGAAGTAGTTTGTATATTTCACTAAATGTTAATTTTGGATTTCGAGTTGGAAATATTAATGTTAACATTTTTACTTGGCATGAGATATCGAATATTTCTTAGAATCATTTTTCACGAACATGGCAAGGGAGTGGAACAGAAAAGAGACGGAAGATTCCGCAAAGTTTAATTTTACTTAATCCATCCATCTCTTTGCAAACCACAAAAAGAACAAAAGGGGAAAAAAAAGAAGAAGAAAGGTAAAAGGTGAGAGAGACAGAAATGTAGAAGTTAACGAGGAAGAGGAAGGATGTAAGAGGTTCTCCTTGATCTTGTTAGGTTTTGCGGAACCAATCTCTGGCTAAAAGTAGGTTGGAGGACACTGGTTCCCTGTGTAATTCTTTCGTATAAAAGCTGCGAAGTTGGACAGGGTCATATTTCTCGAGACAATAAATAACTCTCTGGTCATCACCATCAACTCCCTAGCGATAAGAAGAGGCATATTGTCATGACATTCCACACTCTCGGATTTGGAGAAAACTTCAACCACAATAATAACTCTCTCCAGCTGAATTCTCAGTGGAAGAGAATTAGAGGCTAGAGACCTCATCACATCATTTGACCTTTAAGGGTAGTAAAAACTGTCGGCAGTACCAATAAAATTAAATACAAAGCCAAAAAAACTAGTACTACCTGACTTCTCACTTGCCCTTTTGGAAGGTCTCTTTGCCTTTTCAGTTGTAGCCAACAAAAGAAAAAGGAAAGAGATACAACGGAGGATTCCTCGATGTAGTAGCAGTACTAATGTTCAGAGGAAATGGTCCATGTGATCCTACTAGTATTCAATTCACTTGAAGAAAGAGATCTAAGAAGAATCCTACATTTCTATTAAAATATGAATGGCCAGAAGCTGAAGCTTCAGGGATATGTAGGAAATTTTATGCTTGTTTCTTTAGGCAAACTTGTAAAGTTATTATCCGTCGGGCCCTTTTTTTTTTTTGGTTAAAAAAAATTCAATGTCAAGACAGCATATCATTATCCAAAGGGAAAACTGTTAATGAATATTTTGGATTTTAATATTTACATACTTCAGGTGCCAGTCAGTAAGGTTCCATACTTTTTGACCTTTCTCACAATTTCAGTCGAAAAGACTTTCCTAGAAAAGAAGCTCTTCCCTTCCCCACAGCCACAGCTAAAAGACAAGCAACGGGATTAAACAACTAAGACTATAGCTGGCAAATGGCAATAGCAGCAGCAGCAGCCCACTAATTTACCCTTAGGAGGAGGACCATTGTACATTTTTGTTTGTGTCTTGCGCTCTCTAGAGCTCATTTGGGCTGTCAACACGTGTATTATTATTGTTATTAACTTATTATTATTATTATTTTCCCTCTCCTTTTTTTTTCGATGAATAATATAAAATGGGTTGCAAAGTTGCAATTGTTTAAAGAATTAAGAAAAGACACGCTAGTATGATAATTAACGTTTGGAGAATAAGATGTACAGATCTTTATAAGGTGAACTTTTCCTCAACAAGAAGAAGGTCGTACTATTAAACTCCAACGTTGATAGCTAGTTTGGCTTTGGGAAACCCAGACATAAACATGGGTGTGTTGCAATCTGACCAAGTGGGTTGGCAGGCACCTAAACTGTGGGAACTTCAGTAGGTCTTTCTTCTATAGTGTAAAATCTAGGATTTAGACATGTTACAAGTTGAGTTGGGACTTTCAAATGTACGTTCAACGAATAATACTTCTGTTTGCATTGCTATTTTATAAAATTTTTAGCGGTAAAAAAAATATACTGTAAGAATTTGATTTTGACACGAAAAAATCAGCAAGCTTCTAGATGACAAGTGACAATGCGAGGGAGTTCTTGTATTATATTTACAGTTTTGTTTTAATAATGGGAAACGTTGTGCACGGAGAAGAGATGCTGATGATCTTAAATTTTTCAATCCTCTCGACTTCTGCCTTTACTATCATAGATAGAAGAAGACTAATGATCACATTTACTACCACAAAGATTAGAAATCACAGAAACAAATATCAGGAAATTGTTTTGGCATTTCCATGATTTGTCTATAAGATCTTGGCATCGAAATTTACTTTTCAGTTTAACCCTTTAAACAAGTTGCAGTCGGGCATTCAATCTTGGTAGAGTACAAGTTACTTGAGCATTTGCACATGGAAAAGTTGGGACTCCATTCATATTAATCAAATATCTGCAGGTGGCAGTGGCAGGGGAGGAGGAACTGACGTCAGATGTTGTGGTCGTGTAATTTTGGACCATTTGGGCTTCTTCCCAACGAGGATTCTGATCACTTTGGCACAAAATCAATTGAAGATGTCTGTATCTTTTTATCATTATCTGTTGTTTGCTCACATTTAGGATTTTGACGTTTTAAGACTTGAAGTCATTGTCTCATTAATAAAGCTTGCATTTCTTTTTTTACTTTTTGATCAATAAGCTTGTTGCTGCTTTACTTCTTACTAGTCCTCACCCATGCCAAAATACTTCCTCTCCTCAGAGTTAGTATAATCTTTCTTCTAATTAATTGAATTTTCATCTAGTCTCAATCTCTCTAGTACTTTTACAATATTGGTCTCATTACTAATGGAATACATATAAATGTATTCAGCAACAAAGTAGGATTCCTTACACCATTTTATGTGTTTTATTAGTTAACACTTGACGTAGGTTATGAGTATCCAACACCTTGGAACAAATTGATACAAGACAACTCAGATGACTTTTAAGGGCTTCAAATTGAGAGCATACTTGCAAGAACATTAAAAAAGGAAAAAAAAAAAAGAAGAAGGAAAGAATGAATTTAACTCGAAACAAACTTCAAATTGAGAGCATACATGAAATGATATTCACCAACAACCCAACTCATATAATTTTTGTTTGTTTATTGAATTTTTTTTATAAAAGACATAATTTTATTGGCATGAATCTACACTAATGCTAGAAAATGCATCAATATGTCACGGGTGTATATAGATATGAAAATCATAAGGTTCTAAAATTTTTTCAGCCCATATGAATTGCTGTAACTTAAAGATCTATGCATGTTTTCTAATAGTAAGATCTAATTAAAAAAAATTATTTCAAGGTCAAAATGAAATTTAGATTTGACATGAGAAATTTAGATTTGTGAAATCAGATATGTAAAATCTCAGTTCCTGTACAAAAAAAATGATAGAAAAAAAACTCTCACAAAAAAATATTAAAAGACAACAAAATTTTCACTAGAAGAATTCAAGAATTCAGGAGGAAAAAACCCTCACTAAAGAATTCTAGGTCAGAAAAACTCTTAGCGACACCCTAAGAGAGACTTTATTCCAACAAATGAAAAAGAAAGTAGAGAGAGAGAGTGTGTGTGTGTTGTTGCTATGGGAAAAGACCAGATAAATCTAATCTCTCTCTTAGGGAGAGTCGGAGAAATTTTTGGTTGGAGGAATTTTTAATGAGAACGAGAAGAGAATTAGCATTAGAGAGAGGTTGAAGGGTAACAAAATTTTGTTTATGGGATTGAGTGTGTGAGTTTCGGTAATTGATGGTGAGATTCAAAGCCTATATATAATCCAAAAAAAGGCTAAACAATCACGTATTTTCTGGAGTGAAAACTGTAAATTTCTGTAGTGTTGTATCGAGCAGTTGCAATCGTACCAACACCCACCCCCAAAAGAAGAAAGAGGGGAAAAAAAAAAAACAAGAATCTGCTTCTTTTTTTAATTCTCTCACTCACCGCTAATTTTGAAGTTTCTCTAATGAGACAACTATGAATGTCTCTGACCACAAAAAATCTGGTCATTTTCTGATCAATCCAAAAACATCTCTTGTTTTCAGGTCATGTCGCGTGGTCAAACCAGAACCTTAAATCAATTTAAAGAAAGTAAAATCTTGTCTAATTTTATCAAAGACCCGTCTCCTATAAGTAAAGGAAGAAGAAAATAAAAGAAATTCTTCCTATACACTTCTGCCTAACATATAACTCGCCTACTCAAACACTCAAACTCGAAAAACTAGAGGCTCGAGCCGATCGAACGTGCGTGTTATGTGGAAATGGATAATTGGACCATGCAGATTTGCTTGGTCAAGGACGTATCTTGTAACATCAGCAACTTTCACTTCTATTTCCCTTCTTTCATATCCGTTTTTTAGTATTCATCACCTTTCACTATTCTTGTTGGTGCCTCGACTGAAAACTATTTAGGTAACTGTTCACTTGCTTGAATTTGACAAGAAAAAAAAAGTTAATAAACCTCGAGACAAACTGAAACCCATAAATTGCTACATAACCATTAATTGCACATCTGATATTAGCTGGAGAAATAATGGGAGCTTACGAATTTGCTAAAAGTAACAAAACCGTCCAATTCGCTCCTTTTCTCTGACAGTAAAATATGCATATATCATCAAAAAAAGAAAAAAAAAGGTTAGTTGTAAAGTGCAGGAGCGGTGCAGAAGTTAAGATTGACAGTCCTAATTAGCTGGCCAACATATTATTGTCAATTTGAACTTTCTGGCTTCTTCTTCTAAAGAGATTCAACACCGCAGTCCAATTACGGACTTCTCAAATGCATGTTCCTAGTAAAAGAAAAGTCTACTTCGATAACTGTTTTGGGCACTAGAAAGTCAAGCGAAATAAATGCACAACTTTCTTGATGCAAACATGAACACAAATTTTCGAATATGATTGGCACTTTTCGAGTATTTAGCTTGACTGACTTGCCTTTTAGTCAAGAAGAAATTGCAAAAATTATAGGGAGGGTAGGGGTTTACTTTAATTTGTCTAACAAGAAATCATTAATTGTCCCTAAAATAGATAATTATCCAACTGGGAATGTGTGGCTAGACCAATGTTTAGCTTACCTAAGCTGATAATGCTAAACAAGGGTCAACTCTATTTGGGACCCCCATTTGGTTGATGATCACAAAAACAATGGTCAATGATCAACCAATCAACCCAATCGGCAATTTCCAAGTCTTAATCCTTTGGGACCATGTAATTAGCTGTGGCCGACTGCTTGGTTCCGTTCCGTGATCTGCGTGGGAATCAACAACAGCAATCTTTGTTCCAAATTTGTTTATTGGGATTGCTTTTGGATTATTCATAAAAATTCACATGCACGTACAGAGGTAGATGCCTGTTCCACAACATTTTATGTATTATATTTGTATATGCGAGACTAGAGATTTAAAAATTGAGAGACTGGTCATTTTCTGTTCCAAAATAGAAGTAGTATTTGAAGTATATTATTGTTACAAAGGACCTATTATTTTCTTATTTAGTCTGGTTCTGACTCTTTCAAACAACATTTTTCTAATGGACTAAACGAGTATATATATACCTAAAAGGCGGTACGTTTATATAATTTTGTATTAGCAATTCTTGCAACCATTACAGTCTTACGCAACGCAGGTTCTTTCTATAAAGTATAAACCAAAGCAAGGTTGAAAATAAATTAAAATAAAAGATAAATGTGCTTCTTTTTTTTTTTTTGGAGGAACCAGAGTGCCTCAATTATGAACAAAAACCACACAAAAGAAGAAAAAGAAAGACTCAAAAAATGATTTGACAGCATGAAGATATTTACGGATAAACTACAACGACTACTATTTGTTTCAGTGAGGGATCACTGTTGCATGGTGGATTGTTACTAGAATAATGATGACAATTTCTCTCATGCTGCTGCTAGTGCTAGAAACATAAAGGGCAACATTTATGTCTGAGTTCTGACTGGATGTGGGGGGTTGTTGTTTTTGCAGTAGGATTAGTAGCAGTGATGTTTGAGGAGAAACCGTACAAACACAAACACATCATCAATACCCAAAAAGCAATGCACAAAAAGAAAGGCTTTGCCCCCGTACTGTCAAAAAAGAAATAGAACTTTTTTTTTTCCATTGATTTCCATCAATACACACAAACCCCAATAAACTCAACTCAAACAAGTCTCATCTGAATCATATTCATCTCTGCTCTGCCTCCAACCACGCAATACCCCGCCACAAACCCCAACCCTCCCATCACATTCCTTCAAATCTTACTGATGGTACTTGTACTACTGCTAATACTTACACCGTTCAGATTCTTTTTTATCAATAGTTGTGATCAGTAGTTGTAGTAGTACATAGCCTCCCTACTCTCATGTGTCTTGTTTTCATCATTGAAAAACAAGCTCATGTTACTAGAGCTAATCAGTTGCTTAACTTCCTCAAGATCATACTGGAGTTGAGTTGTACTAGTACTGTTTCCACAAAGCACTACACTTGGCTTCTGATCATGATCATTACCTCTTCCATCACCCCATGTAGTTGAACTGATTTGATTTCCATAGTCAACCATGAATTTTTGGTTTTCTTGATGATGATGATGATCATAACCGTTAGTACTGTTAGACAAATTGTAACCCTGATGAAGACTACCACCGTTCATATGCTCTTGTTTGATCTCCTTTCCATAGCTGATCTGGCTGCAACTTCCATCAGATGATGAACAACTTGCTTGATCAGTACCTCCAAAGATTAGCATATTATCCTTTCCAGGGTAAAACTGCATGGGACTAATCAAACCCTCTTGATTGTGCCCTTGAAGATAAGAATGATGATTAGCAGCAGTAATAGTAGCCATAGGATTAACGTTGTTGTTGTTGCCGTTGAACAGCAGATTTGGCTGGACTGAGGGAAAGGATTCAAAGCCTGTGAGACATGACTTTGCTGAGGTCGAATAATAAGGGCTGCAATCATTATATAGTTGAGACAGGCTAGAAAAAGCTTGAGATTGTGGTGATGAAGTTGTATGAAGAGAATTTGAAAATGGGGGTAGTTTTCTTGGGTCTAATGGAATCATCCCCATGAGCTTCTTCTTCAGCTTGGTATTCCAGTAGTTCTTGATATCATTATCTGTCCTTCCTGGCAACTGTGCAGCTATAATTGACCACCTGTATAATTATTAAATGTTCTTTAGAAACTATTTCGACAGGAAATTTTCAAGATAAGTTTCTCATCAGAAAAAAACACTGAACTTTTCATCTATAGTTGTTAACAAACAAGCATTGCTATCTAGTGGACTTCAGCTTGGCACGCATGCACAAGAATTGTCCAAAAATGGTAGAATCTTTTGACACTTTGCAATTGAAATATCATAACTAGTAGTAAGTTAGTAATATCTATTCCGAGTACATTTTTCTTTCCTTTTCCTTCTCTTTTCCTCTATTGGGTTCTTATTTTTTCTATTTTTGGTTGGACTTTACTGTTCTTCTGTCATGAGAACAGTTAACAATTTAGGAAAACATAGGAAGGATTTGGATCAAATGGGACAGCCTTAGGTTGACAAAATAGTTGCTCAAAACAGCAAATTTTCGTGAGGGGTGGTGATAGTAGATTTAGATGCCTACCTGCTTCCAATGCTTGCATACAAACTGCAGATTATTCTGTCTTCATCATCAGAAAATTCCCCATGTTTGATGTTTGGCCTAAGATAGTTAAGCCATCTCAACCTGCAGCTCTTCCCACATCTCTTCAAACCTGATCCAAAACCAAGCCAATCGCGTTCAGAAAATGTATCACAAACTACTAGACACCATTGACAATAACACACACAAAGTTTGAGGCATTTCCTTGACTATGTTCATATGAAGCTTGAGAATAATAATAAAATGTTACCAGCTTTTTGAGGAAGAGCAATCCAGTTGCCACCAGTCCCAAATTTCTCTATAAACTCCTTCAGCTTTGCATCTTCTTCAGGTGACCAGGGTCCCTTCTTCACGTTGGCCTTATCACAGCAAGGAGCCCTTCCCATCTCTCTCTCTTTCTTTTTGTTGATTCTATGTGTCTCTTGTCTCTCTCTCTTGTTTTCTTGTACTATTATATCTATTGCATCTCCTTTGGCTTCTTATGAGGAAGCTCCCTCTTCTCTTCCTTTCTTCTCTCTCTCTCTCTCTAAAAAACTGGACTCGGTATGATGTGGTCTTAGTGGCTTTTTATTGAGAGACTTGGGTTTACAACAGTTAAAAAAAGTGAATATTTTATAAAGGAATATATACAAGTCAAAAGGATAGGCCTGTTTAATCAAATTTCTCCGCCAAAGTATTGGTGAATTAGTAGCTGACGGAAGTTTCCACCTCTAAATAGTGAAACACTACATGCAACCTTGCTCAGTCTCTTCCTTTTGGTTCAAGAATCAAAGTCTTGCAAGTAGATCTAGAAAATTTAGCAGTATATAACAAACTGATAGAGATAGCTAGCCAGGTCAGTAAATTTTGACAATTTCCAATTGATAATATAATTTATCTTCTGTTAAGCACCTCTAAGGAAAAAGTCCCAAATCGATTCTTTAGAAGATCACTCAATCTCCATGCATAAAACCAAACATATACGTACGTCCTCAAAATTTATACTCCGAAAAGGAAATAAAAAATAAAATGACTGATTAGGGTTACTACTGTTTACCATATACATATATGGCGAAATCCACGCGCGGTCTGCATGTCAAATTTTTTTTTTTTTTTTTTTGAAAGTAACAAAAAATATTCAGTGATGAGGGAATTGGTCAGTTTGCATTGTGATGGATGAGAATGATCACCTTCCATGATACATCTATTAGATTCCAGGTAGCTAATGTTATTATTATGATCAGGTGATCAATTTGCATAGACTAATCAATGCCACCTTTGAACTGTCACCCTTGCACACGCCAGGCAAACCATTTTACTGGTCCTTGATCATTAATCTACCATGTCCTTCTCAACAAGTACCAACCAGCACCACCAGCTACCTAAGGTAATCTCACTCACCAACAAAAAGATCAGCTACAAATTTACATGTCACACTTACTTAACTTTCAACGTATACGTACGTACCCACTGATCAATCAATTCGATTCAAATCCAAAGAAGAGTTTTCCTTCTTGGTTTCATTTGAATCATGCATGCCCTGTTCTTCGCCATCATACCACTGATCTTTCCCAAAATGAAAATATTCAACCAATTCAATTCTCACCGCTTTGGAGGATACAAACTAGAGAGGAGTCGTTTTCAGGAGGCAAATTCTGGCGTTTGGTTCGTTACTATTTCGCTCCTTTGTAGAAAGTTGAAGCAGATAATGCATCAAGAAAGTCGTCGTTCCCAATTTATTCAAGACTTTTATGTAGCGAGCTGAAATGGTATAGTACTGGTGAGTAGAACCTTTGGACCAAATAATTTAAACTGGCAAGGCAGAGTAAAGTCCTCGGAGTTTGGCTGTGGAAGACATCGCCCGCGGACATGTCATTTTCATAAAATTTTAATTACTCAGTCACATAATTATAATATTATTAAATAGACGCCTTGATTAACTAGAACATATTAAGACCAAAGACCAACTAATTACGGCTAGCCCAATTTTCTCTGGCTTCACAACTGAATACTATAATTTAACGACCCCTAAGTGGTCATTGGACCTATAAATTATTACATCTCTAAGTGGTCATTCAGACCGTAGATTAATTTATGTATACCACGGTGTCATGTCTTGATTGGGGAAGATTAGCTGACTTGTCGACAAAGTGAAAATAAATTGAAGTGACAGATAAAATACTCATTGCATCGTAGGGTAAAATTCATGGCAAAGTACCATTAATTACTTTTAGCTGCACATGTTCCTGAAACACTTGCACCCTAGTATGTATTTGAAACATCAATGGCCATGTGGTTTCTCGAGAATTTTGAAGGTTGCTCGAGGATTAGGTTTCTTTATGCATTTTTTAGTTCGCTTCAAAAAATGAGAGAAAAATGATCGTATGGTGCTATAAATAATCTTTTTTTTTTATTTATTGATGATTTTTTTCGCACCATCATGGACATGGGAAATGAGGGAGAGGGAGGTTCTACCGGAAGAAATCAACATGAATCGCATTTTAAGTTATAATATGATTTGGGCCCGTAATTCTTGACTTAAGATGAGCTTTGTTCTGTAATTAAAAAGGTAAGCACACCTAGTTTATGTACCAAACCCTTCTAGTACTAGCTATATCCAGGACTTGAGGATCTGTTTAACCACTTTATGCATTATGAATTTAGAAAACCTTATCTAGAAATGTAGCCTTTTTCTATGCAATTATGAAAATGATCTCACTTGTGGCTCAGGATATTGGCTCATTTGAATAAACAAATCGAAATATTTTGATACTAAAACATCATGTATTGACCTTTGAGTTATTCGTATTCGAGAGAGAGATGTAGCTGCCTCGTGCTTAATATGGTATTTTCTCATTTTGGTGTCTGGTGGCTAGAAAACATGCTTTTTAATGCCCATATCTCTCTTTTTTCAATGCAAATGATTGTTTGCATTAAACCTTACTGTTGACCTTTCTGCTACAGCAACCACTATTCCTGCTTGCAATAGATTTTGTTAATTACTCATTGTTTGTCCTTGTGCTACGTACGTACCACAAGAAATCATATAGCAAACCAAAAAAAAAAAAAAATCTAATTAATCTTTGTACTGTTGTCCAGAAAGAACTGCTAACACTGGTAGTAGGCGTTTTGATGTTTAGTTTACTTCCAAAAATAATAATTTTTTTTTAAAAAAAAAGTAATGTTGCCTTTTAAGTAAATCAGTAGACTTTCATGGTTCTTGGGTTCAGATTCTGAACATTTCCTCAATTTGTCTTTAATAATAACCTTTACCAGTTCAAACATTTTCAGTGTTCGTTTCCTCAATAATGGAAGTTTTGAAGTGGACAAAATTTAAAAAATAAAAGTAAAAAACGATTGAATTGTCTTATTGCTCAGTCTAAAATCTAAATCACAAGCTGCTATTGACTTCACATGAATTATTGTTTACAACCAATTTACTTTCTGCAAATACTTTTGACATTGTGAAAACCTTTTACTTAAATATTCATTCAATGGGTCGGAAGTCGTAAACTGAGCTGTTGAACACTCATAAGCGATTATGCCATTGCTACGCTTGCACCCTATCCAGCAACTGAAAGTAACATCACCCTACCTTGTTGAATTCTACTGCATGTATTCTTTTCACGTTTGCTTTCTTCATTTCCATTTCCCTCTGCATTTTCGACGTGAAAGATTCGTTCAATTGTGGGTGGAGAAAATTAATTGATAGTGGGGTGGTCAAATTAACTACATACACAGTAATTGTTAATTAGCATCGATCATGAAAAAAAGCTACATTATTGTGGGATTAAAAATTTTTAAAAAAAAACATAAAAAGCAAAATGGGCATCAAATGAAACCCTCAACTTATCTTCTAGGAAAATTTTATTATGATGTCACAAATACAGCTAAACTCTAAGTATCTAGATGCTATGAACCTAAACATGATTTAGATTTCGCGACGTACATAAATAAGTGATTACAAGCCTTAAGTTGATAGACGAATGACTACTTAGGATTTCAAAAAGGAGATGAATTCATGGCACATCCTAATATGATTGTTTTTCTTTCTTCGTTTACTTTTCTGGTTTCTTGTATTGTTTACTATATATATATATATATTTGTTTCTTAATTACTAAGTTGCATTGCAACAAATGACATGTGTATGACAGTTAAAAAAAAAAAAGACATGTATGACAACGGTTTGAAGTACGTGTGTGAATGATCGGCCTATTTGAACACAAAAAGTTTAGTATAAGCTCCATAATTGTTCAAACTTTAGTTTAGGCTCTAAATGACTGGCGTGTGGTTTGAAAGCGTATGAAAATGAGAACATGCAATGAACAAGAGAAACTTTCAACAATATAAGGGAGGAACACAAAGAGAAATCACTTTTTTGTATTGGTAGACGTCCAAATCATAAAACAATAACAACGAAAGGGGTTTTCTTTGACTCTTAACAAGAAAAAGAAGCCACAGATCAAATATATTGGTCGTCTGTAATCCATATTTAAGTCATTAATTTTCTGTCTTTTCTTGTGAGACATCGAATCTCATATTTGAAAACCACATTATTAGAAAAGGTCCTCACAAGTCATATCTGTAACGCTCTAAATTATTGTGGATCGGATGAATAAGAAAATGAACCGAACAAGAGACAAGTGTCCTCATCGCCATTGACTCTTAGATGGCAAAGATGCGGACTTGTGATGCACTTTCTTCTATGACTTCTCAACGGTTGGCAAACTAAGATAGAAAAAAGTTCTTCTGCAGGCTGTATTTGTTTGATTACTTTAAGAAGGCTTTTATTAATTAACCAGCGAACGTAGAACTTACAACTTTGACAATGTTTTACCTTTGCACTTCTTTGTCTTACTCATACCTAACGCTTGATAGTTTTCAAAGTACTGAATTTCTTCATTTCCAAAAATATTTTCTGTTGGAAAAATCCTAAACATAATATATATAGTTTGCGCTTGGAGAAAATTGGCTTTGAGCCTTGAAATTGGTTTCTTTTGGGGGTAAAGTAAAATATATAGTTTATCATCTTGATTTATGTCATGATAAACTTTCATTGTCACTTGTCAGCATCAAAGTTTAGGCTGTATTCTGGTTAGCCTCTTTCTTGTAAAATGACTGACACCCACTGAAAATAAAGCTTTTGAGTTCTTGTTTTCTTGTGGAAAAAATTTGTTTGTCCCCCAAAGATTGATCTCCAACCCTTCCCTCGAACCACTTATTCGAGTATGGCGTTGTGCAATGAAGGGTTTCGTCCTAAATTGCAGATAATATAATGGATATTAACCTTTCTAAATTGGTAGTGTAAAGATTCTTCTCTAATTAAGAGTACCTTTAGTTGCATGCAACATATGCAACCTAATTAAACTAAATTTAAATTTAAAAAAAGTATGCGCCATCTATTTAGACTCAATAATATTTAAAAAAACAAAACTTTTCACACTCGCAAGGTTGGAAAGATTATTCAAATATAAATGCTTAGTATATTGCAAGAAATGATATCTGAACAAGATTGTTCCGTCGTTCCACCAGCAATATTTCATATGCACTTCATTCTTTGAAGAATGCGATTTCGTATGTATTCCAAGTAAAGGATGTGGAAGTTCTATCGAGCCTCCTCTTACGTTGTGGAAACGAAACCCCGTCCCAATTATTGGTGAAAGTAAAAAGTTTCAAGAAGTGACGCCTTCGTGTGATCCAGTTCTCACTTCTCATCGGGGCTGCTGCATCATCCAAATGTCCGAAGACTGGAGAAAGATTTTGTTTGAATTGAATGGAGAATTTGTAGAAGATTCTTTTGGATCGATTGGTGTTTTCTATTCCTGGAGGGAGGGTGAAGGCTTCATGGCATGTCACTATGAAAAATGTCGTGGCAGTGCTTAGCTCTCTTGCTTTCTGCCTCTCGCAAACAAATAGAGAAAATCCACTTCTAAACCCATGTGCAGTGGGTGGTAATAGATAGATCTGTCAATAATGTACCTCTAATAATACTTGTTACTTCTACAGTTAAGAGAAAATTGCAAACCCATAAAAGTATGCTCCTACAAGAAATTAAATACAGATAGTTTAGAATTAATTAGTTGTTAATATGCATAGTGATATATAGAATCAGAAATGATTATAGTTTTGGAAAAAATTCGTACGAATATATATATATTTTTTGTCTTGTTTGTTTAAATTGCAATACAGACTATAGTGGATGTTAACGATCGAATTACTATACTAATTAAGGGGCTCAGGTATTAACTAGTTCATGTTTATAAAGAGCTTTTAATTTTGACGTGCAGTAGTAACACTTCAGCCAACATATATACGCATAAAGGCATAAAGAACTATATCATTCATTATATTACTACTTGTTTAATGGGTTTGTGCAAAATTCGATATTGCTCTCAATAACTACTTGAAAAAGGAAAAAAAAAAATGATGTTTGAAGTTAAACGCTTTACATTATTATTTCATGTGGTGAAAGGTAATATTGTTGTCACAACTTAATTTCTATAAGCATGTTAAAACTTAAATAGAAATATGCATGCAGTATCTTATAGCACTTAGTTAAGCATGTCTATTGATTTATAAAACGTTTACAACTATGCTATCACTATGTAAATTAATGAGATAAGTGTTTTTTGTGTTTATTCTTCCCTTCTTCTTTTCGCACCCTCCTACATTTATAATTTGTATTAAAGATATCTCCCAATATACTCCAGCATTGTTTAACAATAAAGTCCACTTATACGCAGCGACTGAAAATTACTGACATTTTCTAAATGATAGACACAAACAAATGAATTTCTAAAATTAAAGAGGTAGGCATTTTCTATCTTTTAGTTTGTGTGTGTGCTTTAGTCGTATATCGCTTAATATAGAATTATTCTTGACGATATTCTTCATGCAATAAATTGCAGCTTAAGATGCTTAACCACTAAGTATAGTGCTTCACCAATTGGTGGCTCAATTAGAGAAGATTTCATAATATATAGTACAAGGATTATCATCCCTACTTATCCATTAAACGAGAGTTCATAATCTATATATCATCCCTACCCCTTTCTTTAAGAAAGATTTCCCAAGTCAGAGCTTGACCAATTGATTAAAGAATATAAGTTGAATAGTATTATTGTCTCTTTCCCATGAAAATTGCCGGGGTTGATAATTTCGCAATGTTAAACACAAAATCATGAGTAGCAAAATATGTGCACCGAGAAAAAGAAATACGTGACATTGAAAACAAACAAAGAAGCAAAGACAAGAAAGAAAATTGGGAAGAAAACAAGAAAAAGAGGACAAGGAAGAAGCATTAAAAAGTCAAGGTAAGTCTGGGACTGGGATTCGATGGGACAAGAGAGCTCCGCTGTCCGTGATGACGTCATAGGTTGCGTGTTGTTTCGGAGTTGAGGCCCCTCCCCCACATGTGCGCAATATTATGCTCTTCCCCGCCGGGAATATTTTCAATATCATCCCTACTTTTATTTTCGTACGGACCCAATTTTTATCTCTGGCCCAAACGTGTGACTATCACGCTCCGGGCCCCAGCCACAAAATTGAATCCTAGTTATATTTTTACATTTAGTTGTACATTTTTTTTAGAAGGAAAAATTACCAAATGCCAAAAAAAAAAAAGAGAGAGAGATATTTTAAACACAAATTGCATTTACCACTAAAGGATTTTTCGGTTCGTGGGCCATTGTAGAGGCGGCGATTCTGATTTCTGAGCTCAATTTGTTTGGGTGAATTTCACTCTTTATCCCTAAGATTTGTGCTAATTGCAAGAACCTCTTTTCTTGATTTATAATATCACGGGAGAATTGGTCACGAGAATTACAACTAAATCAACTCGCGTTCTTTCAAAATTTAAACCTTGAGATGGAAAATTTTTGTGTTTGGATTGTATTTTTCGTCATTTTTCATAGAAAAATTACTGTAGCGATTTGATATATGTGAGAGAAAAAGGTGATAAGGAAATGTGATTACGAAAAACGACAATATTTTCCGACGGAAACAAGCAATCCAAACATGGCCTTTATTTTTCAAAATTCTTTTAAAACTTCTCACACACATCAAAACCATCATCGTCCTTCTTCAATCGCATTTCTCTCCTTTCCTTCAATGGTTGGTGATATAGGAAAGATACTAATAGGATTACGAACATTTCCGCTAGCCTTAACAAAGAATTTTCTCCCTTAGTTTAACCCCATGTTGTCCCAATTTTGCACAATATGTTACGTCACACTCAACATCCCAACGACTTGAGGAAGGTTCATTTGGAAAACACTGTGCTACCAATACTTTTGTGGCTCAAAAAATTGCTAGTGAGAAAAACAAACTAGTCCCATGTGAGTGAGTCCCCATCGCGGATGGATAGTTGATATCGAATTTCACGGTCTTATAAAAAATAAGTAATCATAAACAACAGATAAGAGTAGTAAGACCAAGGCAGCAATTGAATTCAATTTCCATCAACGGATGTTTGTTGCTTTGATCACGATTCACGAGCCACAGTAGATCATCAAGTCCGATGTTGGAATTTGGAGGGATATGTGATATGAAATGATATGTTGTGTTAAACCAAGAAAATTGGCTCTCAAAACTGAAAGGTCAATCTGCAAATGCATACAATAACAGTAGTAATAATGAGGAGGTCCGATTAGTTGACTGGGGCTGGGGCTATTGGTGTTGAATTTTGAACGAATCAAATCAATCATATCAATCAATCCATTTCAATGATGTCTGAGTCTGATCAAGTTGGTGGATTTTTGGTTTCCTTTGAATATCGGAACCATTGTCAAGTGTCAACGGGTTATGGGTCGGGCGTCACATTTGCTGATCCATCTTTCAAGTCGTATATGAATATAATCGTGGAATACTTCTACTGGTAGACTCTATTATTACTCTCTTGCTAGTTAGTTGCTTGTGCACAATGGATATAAAAAAAAAACAAATCATGAGAATGGTAGTTTGGGTTCTAATAAGGCCTTGTTTGGATTATATTTTCTTAGATTTTTTGTAGAAAAATTACTGTAACGATTTGATATATGTAAGGAAAAAAGTAATAGAAAAATGTGACCACGGAAAACGACGCAATTTTTTGATAAAAAATGACAAAATGACTGTCCAAACGAGGCCTAATTTTACTACTACATCATAAATCCCATGGAAGAAAAGAAACCTCTCTTCCTTCATATATTAACCAGAGGACCATTTTCTTTCCACTTTTTCTGAATAGAATTTCCTTTATAATAATGATGGTTGTAATCTAGGAGTAATATCTTGATCTAATTGTATTAGTATTCATTCATTTATCCGATATGTAGCATAAAGTGCATGTATTCTATTTTCGTGTAAAATTTGACATTTTCGATGCCTGCTGTGTTTGACATTCTAAAAGATCCGATCTTGATTCGTTTACAAAATTGTTGTGCATATCCAAAGAGGATTTAATCATATACCCATCAAGTTTATCAATAAGTCGGACCTGATTCTCTCTCGACATATATATTTGATTCAAGACATGACACTCGACAAACTCACCCTAACACTCAATCGAGTATTTTTTTTTCCAAGCCTGGCTACATTTTTCTTTCTTGCTGTGGATGATTTATAATCAAATTTATCTCTATGTGAGAAAAACTTTGCTACATTTTAGTCGAGAGCTTCCAAACAAAGAATTGATGATTATCTTCCAGGGAGACCCCATCAGCAAAAAGAGAAAACGCCTAAAGACAAACAAAGTAAAGAGAAAAACACTAATGAGTCCAAGGGGTTCCACCAACACGTTCAAACTTCAAAGAAGTTGATGCTTTGCCCTGGTCCCTTTAACTCACGAGCAAATCTCACCCATTTTTTTTTAATATCTCGTCCAACCTGTTTCATGGGAGTTTATTATGTATTCTGTCTTCGTGCAAATTTTGACATTTGCATGCCTGTTGTATTTGACGTTCTAAAAGATCTGAACTTGATTGGTTCGCAAAATTCTAAAGCAGATACAAAGATCTGAACTTGATCATCACATATAAACCCTTAAAAGTTTATCATCAATATATCTATCTATCTATCTAGTTCAAGACATGACAATCGACAAATTCACCGAAAAACCCGTTGAGTATTTTTGCCAATCCTGATTAGAATTTTTATCACAATGTGAGAAACTTTAGCTACAGAGTTGTAGTAAAGAGCTTCCAAACAAAGGTCTTCGTTACTTTCCAGGGACCCCCCAACCTAAAAAGAGAAAACCTAAAGACAAAACAAAGGAAACAGAAAAACAAATGAGTCCAAAGGGTTCCACCAACATGTTCAAAGTTGTTGATCTTATGAAGACATACTTTGCTCTGGCCCCTTGACCTGCGAGCAAATCTCACACATTTTTGTTTGTTGAATATCTCATCCAACCTGTGTCATCCAATCTGTGTCATGGATGTTGATATGTATCTCTCAGTCAATTATTGACTCTCAATCACATAAAACGATTATTGGATCGTGATTCACGAACACAACATCGGTCGTGAAACGATTATCCCGTGGCGGTCATGTTTAGTGATAGACTTGTCCAAGAATCGCCATGCACATTTGATTGTTGAGTGGGAATTATTTTCTAGCCTCGTGCCAGGTTTTTCTTCCATCCCACTATGTGATCAAACAATCCCTCCAGTCTCATCTATAGACCTCGAAGGATATAAACGACAACCCTGACTTTAAATGCATGTGACTTTCTTTGATAATAATCAAAATGCACCCCGAATTTATGGAAAATAAAGCACCGTATATCTTCACCGAAGAATAGTTGCTTTGTGCCTTTACATTGCACAAACTAAGCTCTAATTATACTAGGCAAGGTAACCCCTCTATTTAATGATCATTCTTTAATTTTTTTTTTCCTTAAAAATCTCAATGCAACAATCATCACATCACACTTGTGACGTTTGCACTATGTTATTTACTGATCAAATTATTATTTTTTAATAAATTTTATATACACAGACTGACGATATATATATACATAGGATCAAATGCATGCTATACGTGCAGAACATAACATTCAACGTGCATCCAAATCTATCTATGTATACACTCACTTTATCCTTAGTTTGTACATCGCGCGAGTTTCTTTTGGTCCGACTCCAAACATGATGGGCTGCTAGTAAGTCAAAGGCAAAGGGCCGCTTCAGCTTGCTAATGGATCCAAGCTTCCCCGTTTTATGGGCCTAAGTGTGTTTGACTATTCGTGTATGTATTGTAAAGCTGGCCCAATAGCAATGATTCACTTGCCGTGCTTAACCTAGCTGTTCGAAGGATTTGGTATTTTCTATTAAAGATGTAAACGAGTCTAATCGAACAAATATCCTAGTGTTTAAATTTATTTAATTATTTTAATGAGTTTGAAATTTTATTTAAATTTAAATTGTTTATTTGTCGAATCGAGTTTAAACGAACTTTTTATCAATTTTTAATGTTATCAAATATAAAACTCTGTTCAAATTTAACTTGATTAGTTGGTGAACCAAACTCAAACAAACTCTTATCAAGTCGAGTTTGATTTGAGTATCGAGTAGTTAGATTCATCTTTCAGCCATATTTCCTACAATTGCTTTACAAGAAAATATTTAAATACATTCCACATGTGGAAAACATTCATCCATACTTGAAACATTGTATTGGTCAAGGAAAATATTGAAGTGACATATTTGAGTAGGCATATGTTTGAAGAGTAAGCAGGAAGTTAAAAAAAAAATGGAACAATATGCTCTCCTGCAATTTGAGTGGCATCAAAGTTAATTTGTTGTAAATAAGAACAAACACCATCTTGTTAGGCTAGTTATCATTACATTGGTCAAGCAAAATTTGGAAGTGCTAGACATATTTGAAGAGTTAGAAGTAACTCAAAAAAAAATTGGAACAACATGCTCTCATACAATTTGAGTTGTAACAAAGTTAACATGCCGTGTAAGAAAATGTACCACTTAAGAAAATGTACAATTTAATCTACCAACACCAAGATTATAAAGAAGCAAAGGAGCCCAATGAAATCTGCATATCTTGTGGGGAAATCATGAGATTTGAGTGTGCAATGCTTGAATCATAAGACCTAAACCTTGAATTTGATAATTGATTTGACATGATTGCAATACATTGTACATGATTACCACTTAATGATTTATAATGATGACAAACAAAAAAAAATCCTTATTTCCTACATCAAACTTTTGAACTCATTGCTCATAATGGATCCTAGTGAGGACATAAAGTCACTCTAGATGTTGGATTGAAGGTTCTAATACCTCCGCCAGCATAAAAAACTTTTGTGATCTCCTAGGTAGTGCCCTTGTCATTTCGATAAGGGGTAATTGTAGAAACCTCCTCTAAGGTTTTTACAATTGCACTCACCTCCTCTAAAATTTTAAAAATAGCACTAACTTCCCCTAACATGAATTTGGGGTACATAGTTGATGTAAGATAGGGTGAATTTACTTATATACCCTTAGAATTTAAGGTTGTTAGTAAACAAATTTGGGCCAAAAAAAAGGGCTTCAAGATAACTAATTAAACAAGATTAATGGTTATTTTTTCGCCTGATTAAACACTGTAAGTGCACTTACAAAATACTGTCATAAAATGGCGCTAATTGATGCTCCAATATGATGTTATTTTGTGATTGACAGCACTTGAGAGGACAATCTAAGTTGTATATTATCTACACAGAGAGAAGTAGAAGCAAGAAAAATGTATGGGAAAAAAACCTCTAAGCAAGACACTATAAGAGAATAAGTTCTAGTGATTTTGGTTGATCTCATTTTATCTTAAGCATTCATGAAACGGAAGGAGAAAAAAAAAACAGAAATCAAGCAAATCTAAGAATTTTTCGGTTAATAATTTGCGGGAATTAAAAGACAATAGGTAAACAATCCTTTATCATATTAAGTTAATACAAAAAGTTTCTTTAGTAAAGGAGAGTTTTTGGAGTTGGTTGTATACTTTATGTGTTTTAGAATCTCAGATTTTTTAAAGTATTTTCATTACTTCTTCTAGTTGTTGCTACTGTATTTGTTTTCTTTACTCTTGTATCCTCTTTGATTTCACTAACTGGTTTGAACTTTTAATATTTTTCATTATTTTACTAATACAACCTCACAAGAAACAAAAAAGGTACAACTGGAACAAAATTATTATCTCATTTCTCAAAAGATTTTTTTAATGTCATTTTCTCTGACATGGGTTGAATCTTCTATCAAAACCTTAAGTTCAAGGAAGATTAGTGCTATTTTCAAAATCTTAGGGGAGGTGAGTGCAACTACTAAAAACGTCAAGGGAGGTTTCTGCAATTATCCCTTTCTGAAATTATCGCTAAATGCATTAGTGTAGTGTAGAAGTTTATGTAGACTTAATTTTTTGGATCCTTCTGTTTTTTAAAAACTAATTTTTCAAATACTATAAAAATTTTTAAAAAGTACTATAAAAGATATTCTAAAAAGTAGTTTAATTTTTTTTATGTTTAAAAAATATCCTAAAATATATTTTAAAAATTCTACTACTCTTAAATATTTCAAAATATTTTCTAAAAATATCCCAAAATATGCTCTAAAAACTCTGTTACAGTAAAATTTTTCAAAAATATCCCAAAAAATAGCTAATTCAAACGAAGCCATAGTTTGTGATCCGTGTCAGTAGCAACGTTCACTGCGTTTTGATCCTCCCAACAGAAAAGTCATAGTGTAGTTTCAATTCCCAACAAATACGTGACCCCCTTTTTCCATTTAAATTAAGTGTATACTGAAGAAAAAATTGGCATATGATTGTAATTTACGTTGCCATCTCCTTCAATCAAAGAAAGATATTCAGGAGTTGGACCATTGGTTGATTCCTTAAAACTTGGGACCTTTGGTTATCAATAAAGCAGCTCAACATTGCACCTTCTGTTGTGGAGTTTCACCTGTTACAGTAACACTAGATCTTAGCCAAATTTGATTAAACAATTAGATTTATATTGTTTTCTAATATCTAGTGCAGTCAACCCCCTCTACTTGGTCTAATTGCCCAGAAACTGGTCTCCTTGCCTGGAAAATGATCAAGAATCCCCGCATCAACCCTGATGAACCTTCAATCCAAAAGCTCAAATTCAAATTCAAGCACCCCATTTTGTCAAAACCCCAACAAATTAGCATCCTCCACCTCCTAATTTTCACTCTTCTTCAATCCTCACCTTCACTAGCTTCCCTGCACCCAAAGCCGCCCCCACTCCCAATTCTCCCAATCCCAAGTGCACAGCAGCTCTCATGGCAGCTAACAGAAATGGCCCTGTTCCTGCACTTTGGAACCAACACTTTTACGGGCTCAGAATGGGGTACAGGCCATGTTGAATCAGTCTTTAATACTAAATTAGATGCCAAACAAAGTGGCAAAGATTTTGGCAAACCTGAAAGCACCATGATGGGTTCTGCCTCTGGCCTTCTGAGTATACTGATTATTCGGTTAAGTCTAGTCCTTGGAAGAATGGGAGTGGTGATGTTGTGGGGAGCTAGCTAGGCTCAAGAATTGCTGGAGTATTAGCTTGCATTTACAACTAATTGTTTTCTTGTTACACATAAAAGTTCTCTATAAAAATATGGAAATCTATCTTTCAAAATTTAAAATATAGCACTGAAAACCAACACATAATCTCATGAGTTATCTAAAACTTACCAGCAAAAAGGAGATGCGAAAAATTACATATGAAAAAATACCACTGAAAATTAGCATTATTCTCAATTTTGTGTGCGTAGGCACTGGTAATGCTTTACAAGACAAATTCCGCACCACAAATAGAACAATTTGGTGAAACCGAAAAGATCCGGGGGAACCTGTTGGAAACAATCTACTTGCTCAACTAAAATAGGAAATATACATATATATATATATATACTGTGTATAAATAAATAAATATAAAAATATAACAAACAAACAAACAAACAAAACCCCAAAAAATATAAACAATAAAAAATTAAACCATTATATCTCCTAAAATAAAATACTAAACACACGCACACACACATAATATATCGTATACCTATATATATATATTAATACAAAATTCAGTACAACTTTGAGTACCATAAAATAAGTCGCATAAACATCAAACAGTAAATATTTAAAAATTCTACTGTAAATTACAGTGATTAAACTCTATAATTTTCATGTGCAATCATTTCTATTTCTTATAAAAAAAAATTTATATGCATCACCTTACTTTCAATAATATCCATTTAGTACTAACCTATTAATATAAAATCTCTTAGCTCTCAAAATTAATACTATCCTTTACTTATTTAGATTTTATTAATTAAAAAAATACAGCTCCCATCTATTTCAATCACATTCATTCATAACTAAATCAATATCATCTTTACTTATAGAAAAAAAAACCTACTTAATGAATAAACACATATTTTACCAAGCTATAGTATCAAATTATTCCAAATTATTAATTTATCTCATCACACAACACCCAAACTATATCAAAATTGACCAAAAAATATCTATTATCCATTTATTTTTCAACAAACTTCCCATTCTTTTGTATCATTTCCATGGACTTTTCCACTGCAACAATGCACACTTACTCATCATAGCTATCCAAATTATGAAAATATCATCATCCTAGAATACATAAACTACCAACACCCAAAGTACAATAAATTATAACACTCTCAATGCAATTCTCCACCTAATTTTCCATCCTATCAACTTTAAAAAATTAATATATATTCCATTAATTTAAATAATATTTACTTATCACTAAATTAAAATAAAAAAACAAAAGTTTTTGAAACCAATATTATCCATCAAATCTGTAGATCGTATTAATTTTAAAAAACACAATACAAATCACATCAATTTTACTATATCTATTTATAAATAAATCAATCCAATATATCACTTCTCTATCCACTATTCCAACTCTATTATCATACAAGATACTCTAAATCTATGTTATTAAATAAATCTTACATTAGCCTAAGTGCACTCTCAAATTAGGATGTATATATAAAAAAAACACATGCTTTTTGCTTTCCTATTCATAATCTATTTCTTGCACAAACATCTTCTTCATAAATAAATGCTCTACATTTACATATACTATCTCATATTTGCTTAATCTACAATCACTACTATAATATTCAACAAAATAATAACCCTCTATTTATGATTCTTTCTACTTTATTTTATATTCCTCATCACTCTACAACACTATAATATGGGCACCCCGCGATAGCCGCGGGGTCCAATGCCTAGTATGATTGTAATTTACGTTGCCATCTCCTTCAATCAAAGAAAGATATTCAGGAGTTGGACCAATTGGTTGATTCCTTAAAACTTGGGACCTTTGGTTTATCAATAAAGCAGCTCAACATTGCACCGTCTGTTGTGGAGTTTCACCTGTTACAGTAACACGAGATCTTAGCCAAATTTGATTAAACAATTAGATTTATATATATTGTTTTCTAATATCTAGTGCAGTCAACCCCCTCTACTTGGTCTAATTGCCCAGAAACTGGTCTCCTTGCCTGGAAAATGATCAAGAATCCCCGCGCCAACCCTGATGAACCTTCAATCCAAAAGCTCAAATTCAAATTCAAGCGCCCCATTTTGTCAAAACCCCAACAAATTAGCATCCTCCACCTCCTAATTTTCACTCTTCTTCAATCCTCACCTTCACTAGCTTCCCTGCACCCAAAGCCGCCCCCACTCCCAATTCTCCCAATCCCAAGTGCACAGCAGCTCTCATGGCAGCTAACAGAAATGGCCCTGTTCCTGCACTTTGGAACCAACACTTTTACGGGCTCAGAATGGGGTACAGGCCATGTTGATCCATCAGTCTTTAATCCCACTAAATTAGATGCCACCCAATGGGTCAAAGTGGCCAAAGATTTTGGCTTTTCTAAAGTTATCCTGACTGCTAAGCACCATGATGGGTTCTGCCTCTGGCCTTCTGAGTATACTGATTATTCGGTTAAGTCTAGTCCTTGGAAGAATGGGAGTGGTGATGTTGTTGGGGAGCTAGCTGAGGCTGCAAGAATTGCTGGAGTGAAGTTGGGGCTTTATCTTTCTCCTTGGGATAGGCATGAGTCTTGTTATGGCAAGACTCTTGACTATAATGAGTATTATATGGGGCAAATGACTGAGCTCCTCACAAGGTATAAAGTCACTTCCTTTATGTGAGTACTTGTATTCTTTGTTACCGTTTTTCCGGGATTGTGCCACTTCTGGGTGTTGTTGCCTGCTGTGCGGGAGATATTGCGTGTGATTTTAATGCTGTTTTGGTATGTTATTTGGGTTATTACTGGATTTGTAAAGTTGGTTTTTTTACTTGATCAGCTGATGTTTAGACAATTATTGAAGCTATTTTTCCTCTTTGGTTCCCTTTTTCTGGTTGAATTTTTATCTTTTTCTTGGTGTGATTTAGGTTGATTAATGGGTATCGTTTTCAATATGCTAGTCCGGTGGAAGATGGGTGGGTCATTTATGCATAACATGGCATTCTGGTTATTTAGAAGTATTTTGTGCTCAAATAGGAGCTAATGCGAAATCATAGGGTAAACGTTTGCGTTATATCATTATCAACCTCATTAGCCACGAAGCAAACTATTTTATGGAAGAATTTTGTCTACTGGAGTGTAACAATTTCGGAGAGGAATTTGCACCTTTAGATAATGTCTACAGTTATAGGGATTGCAGTATGCATAACTCGATCTGAACTTGATATGGTTCTTTATAATTTAGACCATAGCTAAACTCCTTCCTCTTTTCTCTTTTTGTAATATCCCTGTTACTTTGGTTTACTGTAACCGAATTGCAGATATGGTGTGGTGGAAGAGGTTTGGTTAGATGGAGCAAAAGGTGAGGGGGAGAAGGATATGGAGTATTTCTTTGAAGATTGGTTTAGTCTTATTCATCAGCTACAGCCTAGAGCAGTCATTTTCTCAGATGCTGGGCCTGACACTAGGTGGGTGGGAGATGAGGGTGGTTATGCTGGGAATACTTGCTGGTCCCTCTTTAACTGCAGTGCTGCAAAGATTGGTGATACTGATCCAAAGTGAGTCCTATTGTTTTGATCTCACTCTGCATTTGATATTATGCTTACTTTGAAGCAACAAACCAAGTCTGTGCTCCCCTTTGGCCCCCGATCATTCCTTTTTATTTTTCCTTTCCCTTTTATTTCAACCAATTCATTTTTAAGCACTTGTGGTGCGTGTGCTGCCATTTGATTATCTGTTTCTCAGCTGATGATTGCTTAATCTTGCTTACGCTCAGTGGAATGAAAGTCTTTGTGCTGTGGCCTGTAGAAGAAGTTTAATTGGCTAATATTGCAGTTTCCGTGCAATTTTTTCCACCGTTAGATTTCATTTTAACAGAAAATTAAATATTTAAATTTGACATTTTGATATGTCTAAATAAAACCAACTGCATGCATCTAAGTTGGAGCCTCTTGATTTGTATTATTAAGCTTAGCGGCCTCATGTCTTCTGCCATATAATATAGAAGGTGCTGGCAAGTGACATGTGTTTCAGTTAGCTGTTCAAATTTTAGTGTAGAATGCATGCAATCGGGGTGTTTCCTCATCAACTTTGATTGGTATAGGATTTGAGGCTTTAGTTAAGGGGACTTGGAGTATATAATGGAGAGCTTTCAAAATGCATATGAAGGAATTTCCTGTCATCTTTTATTTATGAAGGATATGTTGTTATCTTGAATTTCCTGTTACTCTCACTAAAGTAACAATGCATCATGGTTTTAGGAACCAGCTTATAAAATTGAGATCTGGTTTGGAATAGCAATAGATGTCCCTCTAGTATCAGCAAACAACTAGATACAGTGTAGCAGGCAGCTAATACAAGTCATATATTTGAAACATTTCCATGCTGCGTTTTCTCAACTTTACCGATGCTTATTGGAACTTCAGTGGATATTTCACTGTCATGCACATGTACAACAGATATTCACAGGAGGGAGACCCCTTTGGCTGTGACTGGGTTCCTGCAGAGTGTGATGTATCAATCAGGCCTGGTTGGTTCTGGCATGCATCTGAAGTTCCAAAATCTGCCAGAACTCTTCTCGATTTGTACTACAAATCAGTTGGTAGAAACTGTCTTCTGTTGTTAAACGTACCCCCAAACTCTTCAGGCCTGATATCTGATGAGGATATTCAAGTCCTTCGGGAATTCAATGAGCTCCGAAGCTCCATATTTTCCAATAATCTAGCAGAAGGGGGTCTTCTTTCTGCCAGCAGTGTCCGAGGAGGTTTAGCAGGTACTAGGTTTGGCCCTCAGAATATCCTTGAGAAAGGTATCTTGTCTTACTGGGCTCCTGATAAGCAGCAAGCAAACTGGGTAATATATTTAGATTTTCAAGAACATGTTACTTTCAACGTCTTAGAAATTCAAGAGCCAATTCATATGGGGCAGCGGATTATCGAGTTCCATCTAGACATTTTAAATGAGAAAGGACAATGGCAGACGGTGATAGATGGCACGACTGTGGGATATCGAAGGCTGCTACAATTTTCTATAGTTGAATCCTATCACTTGAGGCTTGTTATAGACAAGTCTCGAGGAGACCCTCTGATTGCTTATGTGGGAATATATCTAGATTCATTTTCCATAGTAGGATATGCCACTCATAAAAGATCTAATTCTTTCTTCAATAAAGCACTCAAGCCCTTCAGCAAGCTAAAGCTATCCAGTTTCTAACTCTTTCCCTTTGTTTTGGCTTGCATTTGCTAGAATGTACAGGAGCTGATATTTTATCACTAAAAGCTGCTGTTAATTGTGTTGTATATCTATACTTTTGACAATTACTCAAGGAAATCTCATCTACTCTTGTGAAGTAATTCACTCTCTCTTTTTTTTCTTTGAGAAATAAACCAAGAGAAACCTGCATTAACTATTATTTGATCTCCTTTGGGAGCTTTTGGGAAGTCTTCTTCAGGGGCATAATTGAAAATGAACGCCTTTGGCGACTAATGCACATATTTTTGGTTTGTATATGAAGTAAAAGCTGAACTGAGACTGACTTATCGCTAGATTAATCTTGTGTCAGACATTTGAATGGGTAGCCAGGAGGAGGATCTTGATGCATCAACCAAAACACAGACAGCCCTCCAGACGCTCGTACCATATCAAGTAAAATAACAGAAGTTTAAACGAAAGGAAGTTTTGATAACTGTAAATGTAGCATTTACAGGAATAAGATCATATACTCATTAAGCATTAGCAGCCATAATAAGTAAGCATTCCAAACTCTCTTTTTTCACCATATATTGAACATTGAGGTAGATGCAGCCTACAGATGATTGACAAATGGTGAAGCATCATCACAAGGATGAGGAATCCAATTTGCTTAGGCCTGTTCATTGATAATGGCAAGTAATTGCAGAAACTTTTCCAGTTGCAGAAGCAAATCTAATGGCCTTGTGTTGGAGGTAATCCAGATATGGTAGCACGGAACAAGGTCCAGTGTCACAATTCAATAATCTATTGGAGCTCCATTCTTTCTTCATTGCTTTAGCAGTCTAATGAAGGAAAAAAAACACGCCATTTTAGGTGCTGCCTACAAAATAAAACAAATTCAACTTTTGGACTACAGTAAAGCTAAGGAAGAAACATGCTGTATAAACTTGGATTTTTGAAACAAACCTCATATCTTCTAGGATATTTTGATATCGCGAAGCAGCCGAGCAGCCATAGCACCATATCTTCTTGCTTCCCATTCACTAAGCTTTTTATCCTGGAGATCGGGAACTGGGACTATGCGTCCACTGGCATTTTCAACTTCAACCTCAGTCACCTCATCAACTCCACAACTAGCGTCGCAATCTTCATCTGATCCATTTTTAATTGGTCCAGTTTCAACCTCTTCAATTGGTTGATCAACACATTCTCTTGTGATTTTTGTTCTTTCTAAAGGCTTTAGGTTCATAATGTAAAGTTGTATACTTGGGTGTTGGTACTTATTGTCCATCTAAATGGAGAAAAACACGCCTTCGTCAGTATATGAGAATGGACAGTATTCTCTTTCAGGCATTAAGGTCACACGCTCAAACTGATTAGTCCTTTTTTTTAATTACCAAAAATGATCTTAAAAGGATTTCTAGGTACAAAATTAGAAAAACAGCTCATGATAAAGAGTCATCTTCAAGTTAGAAATCTGAAACCAAGAATTGCAAGGTCAGATTTTGATGATCCAGTAAAATTTCATAAGCCTATTTCTGGTTGCAAAATCACCCATTTTGAAATCTTCCTTGCCGGATTTTGATCTTGCTGACCAAATTTAATGCTTAAGCTTAATACTGATACGTCAACTGAAACCCATCAAGTACTAAATTCCAGCATACTCAATGACCACAGACAAAAAGAAACAGATAAGATCATAAAACGAGTAAACAATCATCCTAAAAGACAGGACATACCTTTGCTCTAGGGACAATTTTCACCTCAAAATTTCCCTTCCACATTTCCATCATTCTTTCATGGACATTTGTCGAACGAATTTCATATCCCAACTGAAAATGAAGTGGCAGCATGACTAACAAGTGAATTCATCACTCATAAGACAAATTGGCTTCTGAAAAAGAAAAGTACGAAAGATAACAATACCAAAATTGTGGTTTTTGGTCCAGACAACGCAAGGATAGTTTGTAAAAGTGGCTCCAAGAGATGCTCCGCATAAACCTTTATGAAAATTAGAGAACCTCCAATTATGCAGTTGAAAAACTAAAGCAAGATTGCAGTTACTCTTCTCCATTTACTCTGTAATGAACAGTAATGACATCTAGAGGAACAAAAGACATCCAGACGAAATGACGTAAAATGAGGGACGTCCAGAGAAACTGGAAAAAGTGAAAATAAAAACAACATCAAAATTTTTTTTCTTACGCAATTTGTTATCTCCAAAAACTCAAATTTAGCAAGAACAGTTGTCAGATGAACTTAATTTAGGACGAAACATACAACATCAGTGCCAATGATGTAGTCGAATGGCGGATCAACAGCCTTTATATGATCTTCATTACCCCAGTTCAGCTCTGCCACCCGGATGGAGCCAAAGGAATCTGCAAAATCCTGATTCAGATTAGGTCCAAGCATGACCTGTACCTTTTACATCAGAGACTTAAGCACCACTAGATTTCTATGAGATCTACAATGGGATGAAAAGAGTTAAGCAACTAAACTTTTGTTTTTTATTAAAATCAGAATGAGAAAGCACATAAACAGAAGTTCACAGAGAGACTAGAAGGATCACTTGAATGGTCCAAAGACCCAAAGGCGAGGGTACCTGATCCAGAATTCATCTGCACTATACTAGAAGTATTGCGTTCAACATTTCTGATAAGCAATGGTAGAACCTCAGTTTGATCAGTTGAAGTGACATCACATCCAAGTAATGCCATGCCTGGAGAAGGGAACCCACTTCAGACTATCAAGGGATAAGATATAAAAGTAATCTACACAATGAGAAAAATGGCAGGCAAAAGAAACTCACCAAACCCTGCAACTCCACAGCCTGCCCCAAGTTCAACCACGCGTTTTCCTCTCAGTTTAGATGGGGAAAACCTTCCCCTTCTACAATTTTTCTCCTGGATATCTCTAACTATTACATTCAGGTTTGCAAATACCAGCTTATTAATTGAATAAACCAACAAGTGGACTCATATCATGGTCAAATGGAACAAAAACCAGAAGAATATCAATAACGTTTTAGCTTTCATAACTACATTGCTGCAGCATTGTGGCTCAACATAACACTGTAAATTGAAATGCCATTGTACTTTGGCTATTCAGATAAGCAAGCAAGTGAAAGTGACATGAATATTACCAGAAATTTTGCGAATACCATTGATGCATCCCACACTGTGGTCCCTAAATGCTTGGAATTGGGATCCTACAACAATACAGACAATACTAAATCTGAAAATTAAGCTACCAAGATCCAGGAAAGTACATGAATGCTTTTGAAAAGAAATAGCAGTAGAATTGAAATAGTGAAAGCAAAAAGAGGTGCAAAATAGTTAAGGCACAATAAACTAATACTCAAAGGCAGAAACTTGACATAGGCTCTTGAACACTAAACAATCACTGCATACAATCCTCAAAAGTAAACCAAGGAAAACATAATTCAACCAATTGCACCTGTCTTAAAATAAAATATTAAGTTCCTCTATCTGTGGTAATAAATTCAGGAAAAACAAGTATTTCCAATTCCATTGAATTTTTGCATAAGAAGAACCGAATCAGATACAGTTCCAAAAATCAAGATTAAATTCTCAATTGAATTTAAAGACTCAAAATGACAAAAAGCACGTAAAGTTATAAGAGGAAATGACACGTTTGTGTATCTAGAATAACAAAACAAAAATTGCAACATTGTGTCAAGAATCTAGTACCTGAGAAAATTGAAGTTGGTGGCCAAGAACTTCAAATAAAATTGCTGAAGTATCTGGAGAATTTAGCCTATAACAGATAGTAAGTATTGTGTAAGCCTAATTATTTTGAAGATTAATACAATGGAAGGAAGAACACAAATAAAACCTCCATGTTCAAATCACATGAACAAAAAACAATTAGTCAGAAGTCAGAACCCAAAGGAATATACTTCACAAGCTGCTGACAGCATAACTTTTTACTTTTTTGGGATGACAAGCAATTAGATATGCTCAGGACTAGCTAAGAACGATCTATAAATTCTGACGGCAAAAGAATAAAAGCAGGAAATAGCATAGCGGAGAAGTCTAGGATACCAGACAAAATTGTGAATTTTTCAAAGTTCACTGACTGTTGCATGTTCTCTTGTTTGAAGGTATCAAATTCATCAAAATCAGTTTTCCTTTATTTTCATGTTCTATAGGTGCCACCTTTCATCATATAAGCTTATTGCAAAGCTCTTATCACATTTTGTTAGTTTTACAATGTTCAATACTTCAATACACTATGGGAGACCTGGCTTTATTGTTAAAATTTCCTTTCTGTGGCATAGTGTGGTAACCAGAAATCCAAATATAGTGTCAGGATTTTGCCTGCCACTTATAATCCTTTAAGTAGCATCTTTCAATCCATAATTACATAAAACCAAGAACCACAAATTTTCAGTTAAAGGTAATCCCTTGTCATGTTCCTTCAACTGTCATTGCTTCTCTCTTTCAGAGCATATAACTCACAGAGTACGTAATCCACCTCAAAGCAACTTAACAAGAACGGACCACTCAGTGAAGTTTTATTTCTATAACTGCAACACCAAATTCAATCCAATTTTAGAAATCTTAAGTAGTCCATGCTACTTAAAATGGAAAAAAAAAAGTTACTTAACTCAGTATTGCTAAATAGAAACGGCATTTAAATTTTTGAGGTCATTCTTCAAATAATAAGAAAACCTCGCACCCTGTAGATTTCATATCATTCTAGTCTGTCTTGAGTGCAAATGATTCAAGGCATGGAAGATTGCCCTAAAAGGGCAACAATGTGCCTTATCAATGCTAGATTATTTCACCTTAGAGTACTTTTCTTTAACCAATTGGATAAGCAAAATATCCTTTTCTTTGAAACTATTTGGAACTGAAGTGCAAAGCAAAAAGGAAATATGACTCCAATCTCATTGGACAACATCACCAGAACCTGATTGACTACCAATATTAAGAATTAAAGTCACACGAATCCCCATAAATGTGCATATTCAGATGATATTACACGTCACCATGAGAGGGTTGAAATAAAGAGACAAGTAATAACTCAACCAAGCATGATGACTGCTATACCTGTCAGGCTCCATGGACCGTCACCTGCGGCTTAGCTGAAACATAGAGAAGAAAAAAAATCAGATCAAATTGAGTTTCTGCCTTACATCCATGAGATTCCTGAGCAACCAAAGTTCCTTTTCCCTTAAAAAAAAAAAAGTGTTTGGTTTCCCAATTGGTTACTGATATTCACGTCTGCAGGACTGAACATCTCTGTTAGATGACTGCCGACATAAAGTTCCAACATTTCTTCTCCAAATTCCTTTGTCATAATCACAGTCTTCACAGAGGTAACAATGGGTACATCTATTGGCAGGGGATTGGAGGTTTCATGAGTCTTTCACAGCAACGACCAACAGCATTGAAAATTATGATCTTTGAGGAAGAAAAGTTCGATTAGAATAAAAAGGTCTGAAACTATGAAATCTTTGTTTGAGCTGAGTTGATGAAGTGCTTTATCATTCAACCAAACAATGGAAAAAAGCTAAAATTATTTTCAACTCTTGAAAATTACTAAATACTCTAAATCACTTTTATTTACTTGCACAACCCTGAAAAAGAAAAAGACTAAATACTTTGATCCAGAGAGAGAGAGAGAGAGAGAGAGAGAGAGAGAGAAACAGTATCCTGGCACCATAGAGATACTGAAGTTCTAAAAACATGTGTTGCAAGAAAAAAGAAAAGATTCATGTAGGATTGGTAGAATCCAGCACTGTTCTTCCGACAATGAGAAATAGATGCCAAATTCAAAACTGAGTTCAAGTATTCGCTCATCCCACTATTTAGATTCCAAAGAAATTCTTGTTTTTGCTGGAGAATTTAGGAAAGGATAAACGGGGTTCCCACTCGGGTTTCTCCAGAACTAATAGATGGCACCATTAAAAGGAAAAGTACATATTTATATACACAGATGCCAATATACCTAAGCTGATACTTTGAGTCTGTCTGCAGCTTTGCTTGCTTATTTTTCAACTTATCAGCGGCTGCCCTGATCAGAGGGAATGCAATAGCAACTCCCAAAAGGTTTTGTTATGCCTTCTTATCAGACCGAGGTCCCATCAGGCTTGGCACAATTACAATTACCTCTGACAAATACCTCTAAATTCTACTTCTTGCCCCTTCAATCATACTTTTTCTCCAATATCCACCTCCATACTTTAAGAAGTTTGAGCTGAAGCATTAATAGGACACCAGCTTTAATGTACTTCTAAAATTTGTCTGGCAAAAAAAAGAGGGCAACTTTTGTCTGGCAAAGTATAAATTATTATTGTGCATACTTTTAATCCATTGTAGATACATGTGAATTTATAGAGTTAATTGGGTTTTGAGCGGAGAAATCTAATATTTTGAGAGATATGCGTTTTTATTTTCGCTTTAATTGTGTTAAGCAACTCCTACTTAAGCTCATGCATTGTCTTATTAGTACAAAATTTATATTTTGTAAAAAAGCATTTAATTCAAGTGTGACTCAATCATTAGCTGTTTGATGTAAGTAACCTCCCTAATAATGCAAATTACCCTGCATTTGTTTTTCTGGGACACAATCGGACAGAATTATGGGAAAGGACCGGAGCACGAATTTAGGCAGCCAGCCACTAAAGTACTAAAAGCGTTTCAATCTGAAAAAAGCGTGTCCGCCAGAAGACAAACAAGAAATAAAAGCGGGAGCTAAGGCAGAGCAAGCGGAAATTTTCACTCGAGTCTTCTATTTCAAGTCCCAGGTGAAAACGGAGGGAACTTTTCAGTTTAGAACAACCTAAAAACTCTCCTAGTCATTTTCCTGCCTCCTGCGATAAAATGAGTTCTGAGTACCCAGTTAGCCAAACAAATCCTAGAAAAAGACCCATTACAGAAGTTGATGAGCCAACCACTCTAATCTGCACAGTAGTAGCCATTGATCACACCAATCTCTACTACAGAGTTTGCTCTGTTTGTGAGAAAACTCTCCCTGAAGCCACCCATAAGAATGCTACTATTAATCCTTGTTCTTCTTCAGCTTCTTTGCCTATTTGTAGATACTGCAACTTTAAGAATGCCTTTAATCCTGGTTCCTCTGGTTCCAAACGCCTCTTTAAAGTTCTTGTAAGTAATTCATTGGTTCAAGCTTTGTTCTTTTTCTGTTCGTATAATTGAAAAATGGGTACTTGAGAAAATGACCAAAAAAGGTGGGATTTTTGTTTTACTTTCTTTTTCACTGGAGTTTTTTGGACTAATGTGATACGGGTTCTTGGATGATTTGGATTTTGCAGATGTCTATAGCTACGGATACGAAGGTATTTGTGGTGGTAATGTTTGACAGGGCTGCGAGGGTTCTTTTTGGTTGCTCTGCTGATGAGTTTTTTGATTTTGCCAAGATTCACCCTTTTGCTGGTACTGTAAATTTTATCTCGCATTTTGTGCAATTAATATGCATAAGATTAACAATTTGTATTCTGAGCTCATACACGGAAGTAACTTGTTGAACCATGACTTTTATGCTTACATGAATCGTTTTCTGACTAGCTTTATGCCATCTTTTTCTTGTACTTGGCATTTTCAGCTTTTTTGCTACTTATGTTAAGAAGAGGGAATTTAGTTGAAACATGGCATCGTGTCATTCGACTCATTCCTAAACCCAAATTGTATATATTCCAATTAATGATTTAAAAACCTTGATTGGCTTTGCGAAGGTGTCATGATAAATTTTGTTTTCCTGATTAGCCAAACTGGAACCTATTTGTTATTTTCACAACAATTTCTGCAATTTAGTTGCCTAGTGAAGATCTTAGATGTTTGTACTGCAGCTCATGTGTGCAATGCCAGAAATTGAAAAAACACAGAGATATACCTTTCTTAGACGGTGGAATTCTATTCAAAATCTGGAAAATTGAAATGTTTTCAAGATTATTCTTCTCAATCACAGGTTATGAAGATAACCAGTTACTTCCATAAAGTGTCACATCTTACCTTTGTTTTTAAAAAAATGGTTATTGATCACTATAACTATGTGCATTTCTTTTAATTATGAAGCTTGCTTCCTGACTAGACAGTATACTCGCATATGTCATGATGCTCTAAAGAATTGAGCCGCTCTTTGTGACTCTTGTTGTTGACTGGGGTATCTTTGTGCAGCCACAACTGCAGGCAAGGTTCTTGAGGGTGAGATGTTAAGAGTGATGCTGTCAAAACCAAAGAATGGAAATGCACAGCATCTACGTGTTGCCTCAGTTGTTCCCTTACAGTCTAGTTTTCAGCCAGCAATTGTGACCTTGAGGAAACTGTATCAAGTAAGAGGTGGTTCTTAAGTACATCTGCCCCATTTGTATATGCTTCACCCATGGAGTGATTTTTAATTATTTTTCTTTTGGTATGCCACTTTGCTTTACATGAAATTTCTGGATTAACTTTCATTTTTGTTTCAAGTTAAAACAAAGTTTGTTGATGAATATGATCAGTTGATTGGAAAATTCTTTTAGGAAGGGAAAGAATGAGCAACTACCGGCTGCTCTTGATCTCTTTAAATTCAATGGCACTTCTAGGCAATGTGATTGGCTTTCTTTGAATTTAGTGATTCCCTGAATCTGTGGAGATGCTTAGTCTTGAAAGTGGCAAGAAGCGGGTCTCAGCAATCTTGCCCATTTGGGTGGATTGAGACACAGGATGATTATGAGTATTTGACAGTTGCACGTATCAGAAAATGTACAGTTGATGACTTGATGAATTGCCTGAAGGCTTTGAAGTTGAACTCTGGATAGCAGACTGGTTTAGGCTCTTAGGATATATCCAGAAAATGCGAAAATTGGCTTGCCTAGTGTAGAGCAGTCTAAACGATCTTTAAAAAAAATTCTTAATTACCAACTCGACTGATCTTCCATGTTATGCAACATCGGTATGTTGAAAAGTGTCAATGATGTTATAAGTGCTTTAGGGGCTGACAAGTATTGCAGTGACCGTAGGGCTTCCCTCTTGATGCATATGTTTGATTTTAATTTGAGGAATTAGTTAATGGCCGGATTATTCCTTTAGGAAGAGAAATCCATGAACGGCTTTATAATTACCATCACTCACAGAATGCCTATAGTCACCATTTATGTTTCCAAGCAGTAGTTTGTTTTATGTTTTGATTTCAGTAATTCTGAAGGTAGATCTGTTCCCTTTAACTCTATGCCTGTCTTGTTTTGGAATTCAACGTGGCATGACAAAGGCTAGTGGGTGAACATTGTATTTCAGTTTCCAAACAGTTATTGCTGCACATAATGGTAATTCTAAGCATCTTTTGGATGGATCTCTGTAAGATAACAACCAAAATCTCTTTGAATGTTTAAAGTAATGTTTAGATGTCATTTTGAAAATAAAAAGTGAAGACATTATGTATAAACTTTACATATTTTTTCAGCTCGTATGGGATAAATCACAATTTAAGTGCAGTTAACGTCCTTCTCTGTCAAAGCTTCCCTTTTATCCAGCTCTCTAACATTTCCAGTGCTGCTTGTGGCTGATCCATTGGGACCATGTGTCCAGCATTAAGTACCTTAAGAAAAGTAAGTGGACCATAGCCTTTTCGCACTCCTGCCTCGACACCATTTGTTGTAAATGAAGTATTAGGAGCAGCTAAATACGCTTTCTGACCAGACCATTCCATGGCCTGAACCCATCTTGAGTTTCCTGACCATGTTAGAACACAATGTTGTTAGTTGGCAGTTATCTTTACTGTCTCCCTTGCAATATGATAGTTAAATAATTCAGCTGAACACTAGATAAATCTTACCAAGCCAGTTGCATACTAGATCATACTCTCCTGCATACACAAGTAACTTGATTCCATCTTCGAGTAATGCTGGAACATCTACTTCAAGATTTCTCATCCAGTCATCAACCATTGCATCGTACACGGTTGAACTACATGAAACCCATTCAATGTGCCCAACACCTAGAGCTTCTCTCACTGTGTCCTGGTTCAGAAAATTCTCCACATTTGAAAAATCATAGCATAGTTGACCCTCACACTGCTTTCGGATGTCATAGTACTGCAGCTCGAAGATTAAAAGAAATCATGTCAGGAAATGAATCTGTGTGCACCTGTTTTTTGATACTTCTGTTATTGGAAAACTTAGGAAATTGCGTTCTTACATTTATATTTCCAGCACTACTCAATATATCATCGAATATTTCATTGCCCAGTTCATACGCCGTCTCACAAGAATCTGTGCCACTAGTGCCTGGCATTGAACTTCCAGTTAGTAAATAGAAACAACTGAGGAATGATCAGATTTTTTATCTTTTCCTTTTTTTTTTCTTTTTAGGAGGGAAGAGTTGGGGGGGGGGGGGGGGGGGGGGGTGATGGAGAACGGGATGGCAAAAGGGGTTTACGAAGATCATTCTTAGACCCCAAGAAATTTCTTTTTTATCTTCTTTCTTTACTCTCTTTTCGTTGGGATTGTGTTTTGGAGATATTAGGTCCAATGAATTGGGACTGATGATTACCGCAAGCTTCTATTGCCTCTTCGCACTCTGTGACGGACTCCTGCATGCCGTTGTAATATGATTGACTGATTAATTTATGTTCCAAAGCATAATCAGGCAATCCCTTGTACTGGATTAGTGGGTTTGTGAGTCCATTACCAATAGCGAAGCCCTGCTCAACCATGAATGAATTGTTAGAATCAAACAAAAATTAGTAAAATGCAGCTGAAAAAGTTTGCACTCAGAGGCACACCTTCAAGTTTATAAGGATTCCTTCTTTATTCTTGTTTCCTTGGTTAACTCGTCCAGCAAGAGCAGGAACATAATGCCCTGCATATGATTCTCCTGTTATGTAGAATTCATTCTTTGTATACTCAGGGTGCTTCCTAAAAAAGGCCTGTCAGAGAGGAATGTTCTTGTCAGTAGTAATACTGCACCATCACTATAGTTCCTACTTCGAGAAATACTACATCATTAGTAGAAGCCAACCTGGAGGAAGTCATACAGGTCATTGCTGACTCCTTTTTCGTCATGGCGAATATCATCGTTGCTGGAACTATAACTGAAGCCAGTGCCGGTTGGCTGGTCGACAAATATGATGTTTGATATCTGCAAAAGTTGCACTAAATTGTGAATGCAAGTGATTAACTAAAAAAATAAATCAGGATCCACAGAATGGACGTGCTGCGATGAGACATATGCCTGCGGAGGAGAAAAACAGTCCAGAAAGCAAGAAAAGTTAAAAATTGGACTACAAGTCATTTGGATATGTATGGATATTCTAGTATGTAATATCTGCAATTCAATCAATCAATTCTATTTACCCGTTTTGGTTTTGAAATGGAGAATAATGGGGCTAAATTCCAGACGAAAATGCGCAAAAAAAAAAAAAAATCCCACACCAGATTACCTTGTCCCAACCAAAATTATTCCACACAAGGGAGAGGCCATCAGTTATATGAAAAGGGCCGTTTTCATAGAAGAGAGCTAATTCACTGCTGCATCCCGGTCCTCCAGTCAGCCAGATGACAAGAGGGTCAGAGTTATTCTTCCTCCTCGATTCAAAGAAAAAGTAGAACATCCTGCGTGCAAATTAATTTTGGACAAGTTATTCGCATGTTGTAAGCACCAACTCAAGCGGTTATAGTTCGTACATTGAACATAATTAACTGAAGCCCTTAAGCTGATTCCCCCGCTCTTCCTGCTCTTTATAAAGATTAAATTGATCACCATCCATTTAATCTGATTTGTGCAAAGAATCCATTATATGCATGGCTAGCTAGTCTGCTACAGAAGTCCACTTCTTGATTATCAGGATCCCACTACTTCTACCCTCATGACTACGTATTTGACTACTTTTACCTTCAGGACTAAGAAGGTTGGTTGCTTTGGCTGCAATAAGATTTGTACCCAACAAAACTTCTTGTGCATGCGTGCTACTGTACTAGTGCCAACTATGTTCTCCTTTAACTGGAGATATCTACTGCAAATTTTATTGAGATTTTTTTAAAAAAAAATAAATATTTTCTTATAATGGAGTTTGGCAGGCTTGTTCCCGCAACATAATCAAAGAAGGAAAGTAAAGGGGAAAAAAATAGCGTGCAATGTGTTTCAACATCGGTAGTCTATACCTTGCTCCTACAGTGTGGGGAAGGTTAAAGTATCCAGCATGATGACCCAAATCTGCAACGCTGGGGTCAGGAGCACCAAGAATATTAAGCTTCAAAGGTTTTTCAACAATTCTTGAGTCATTTGCTGCAGCAAAATCATTCGCAACAATGTTAACGTCCTGCTTTGGATGCAAGTTAAATCCTCTAATGAGCCCTTTGGCTGGCGATACTCGAAATTTTGGCACTAAATAAGGGAGAGCTTTTTGATGGTTTCCTATTCTAGCTGAAAAAGTTGCAGGACCAAGGAGAAGTATGCAAAGGAGAAGAAGAGGAAGGAAAGCATTTGCCATTGTTGTTGATATGTACATGAAAATCTTAACTGATGGTATATATATAGCACTTATCAACAAACTAGTTGACGGGCTTCTCAGCGTCTTGCATGTCCCTTTCATTCCATCCGCGTTATACAAGAAAGAAGTCAATTAATTATGGAATGGACAAAGCAAAAATTTATTGTTCTTGCTGGCATATCAAACCAAGCATAAAAGGACAGGTTTCTATAAGTTTCTATATTATTGTTTAGCATTGTTTTGAAGTTAGTTTCTATCAAAGTTTCTATATTGTAATTTAGCTGTTATTTCTTTAATTCAATACTTCCACAAGAAACTCAGCAGTACTTTAGTCAAGTCAAGTCAAATTTTGAGTAATTTTATTGTTTAGAAATCAGTATTTTATAATTAGAAAATTTCTTGTGCTTGTAAGATTTGTTTACCAAGTCACTTAATCTATTATAAATAGGGAGTGTTAATATTATTATCTTTTGAGAACAGTGTAGGATTGAGAGCCTGTATAATTAATGATATATTGTTGTGGTGTTTTAAAATTTATGACCTCTTAGGGATTTATGGTGATTTTGTTTTTAGTTCTACAATTCTGAAAATGCAAAAAAAAAAAATAATAATAATAATTTTATTGTTAAATAAATTTTAACGACAGGATTGTTGGTCTGCTGGGCTGCTTATTCATGAATCAGGATGATGGTTATTGCATTCTTCCAACTTATTGAATTTTTTAAATTCTCAACTTAGCAGGCACGTAACAACATGGAGTGGTTATTATTAGAGGAACCAAAAACAAATTAGAAGTTTCCGCATTTTCTGTCGATAAAGCAGAAGCAGTAGCAGCTAGCAAGACAAACGGGAAGCAGTTCAGATTTGTTGTTACAACTTACAAGGCGTTCAGATGGAAGATTGTCAGCTGTCTGTTCAATTAGATTGAACAAATAGTAACGTCAACTCAACTTGATGGTTTAAGAAATCAAGACTCTGATTATGCCATCTAATTTTGATATAAATGGAAAGAAATTAGAATGAGAATCATCTTCGGGGCTTGATATTTTTGTTTCAATCGGGGAATGATTGGTTTTGGGCAGATTTCATTTCACTTGTGCCTCTCGGATTTTGGAACTCGACCTGATTGTATTGTCAAATTATTCTCATTTTGGTAAGAACCATGATCAGATTAACGTGAGTGGCGTACTTCCCTGTCTGAGTTTGGGGATCAGTAATGCATGCTGTCATGATCTTTATATCTATTTTTATATCTGCTTGACTTCCATTCCCAATTGCATAAATATATCAGTACAAAGATTGTGATGAAGCATTTCTGCTTGTGTTTCAGGTAATCCATCAACTAGTGTCTCGATGGAGAGCCCAGACTGAGCACTGGACCTTTCAGAGTTTGCCTTGTAGCCACCTCTGTATCATATCCAATGCCGCTTCTGGCTGATCCATGGGAACCAAGTGGCCAGCATTGTGTACTTTGAGAAAGATCAATGGTCCATACTTTTTTTGCAATCCTGCCTCCGAACCGTCTACTGTAAATGGAACAGTAGGAGCTGCTGAGTAATTCTTCTGTCCTGACCATTCCATAGCCTCAACCCATCTGGAGTTCCCTGCTCAATGTCAAAAAGCCATCATGTTTGTCGAATTAATTACTTCAATTCTTGGCCAAATCATATCGGCTAAATCATCGATGAATCTTGGAGCTTACCAAGCCAATTGCATATTAGATCATACTCCCCGGCGTAGACGAGCAAGTTGATTCCAGCCTCCAGCAATGCTGGAACGCCAACTTCAAGATTTCTCATGATGTCTGTGATCATCTCCTGATGCACCGTTGTACTGCAGGAAACGAATTCAATGTTTCCAACTCCTAGAGCACTTTTAACTGATTGCTGGCTCAAAAAATGCTCCACGTTTGAGAAATCATAGCATAGATCGCCCTCACATTCTTTTCTGATATCATAGTACTGCAAAGTTCAAAGATCAAAGCAATGACAGTTAGCTTTAGGCCCAAAGCCATGCCACTGATTCTTAATGATCTAAATAACAAAACAAATTTTCTTTCTCACATTTAAACCAAAGGCAATTGATAGTATGTCGTTGAAGATACTTTCACAAACTTGAAACGCAGTCACACAAGAATTTTCACCATTAGTGCCTGCCATAAGATTACAAATTCGATAACTTTGACACATAATGATTCAAAAACATTGGCATTGCTATGTCTTATTTTCTTGATACTATGCATCTAGAAAACTAATTAAGATGAACCAGAGGTTAGAAATTACCACAAGGTTTTAATGCCTTATCACAGTCTGCCACAGACTTCTGCAAGGTGTTGTAATCTGATTGAGAGATTACTTTCATATCCAAAGCATAATCGGGGTAAGCTTTGTACTGGATTCCTGGATTGGTAAGCCCATTACCAATTGCCAAACCCTGATCAATTATATGTATATTCTGCCAGTCAAATCCAAATCAAGGGCAAAGTTGGGTAGCTAAAATTTGATGAATTTTGGGACGCACCTTCAAGTTTATATAAGTTCCTTCTTTGTTTTTGTTTCCCTGTAGGACTCGGGAAGCAAGAGCAGGGATATAATGCCCTGCATACGATTCCCCCGTTATGTAGAAGTCGTTCTTGGCATATTCAGGATGCTGCTTGAAAAAGGCCTGTGATAGAGGAGCAATCATTCATATTAGTCCAATCTAGGCCATGATTTTTTGGTGCCAAATCACTGACTCATTATTGAACATAAATTTGAAATGGAAAGACAATTGCAAATGATAAAAATTCATTTTCGATTGGGAAATGTTTTACATCATTCAATTTCCAAGAAAAGCAGATAGAAATAAGAAGAACCCAACCTGCAAAAAATTGTATAGATCATTGCTGACACCAAATTCATCATGGCGAACGTCTTCCTCGCTTGAACTGTAACTAAAACCAGTCCCAGTTGGCTGGTCGACATATATGAGGTTTGATACCTGCCAAGACTTTCTACCATGAGAATATACAGCATGATCTTTTTTTTTTTGGGCTCTTTAATTGCCTATTCTGGCGTTACTTCGAAAATGCAATACCATTGTCATAGTCTTGTTCTGAGAACCAAAAGATTCTATGAAGAAGCTCCTCTAGATACATATATTTTCTAGACCAAGTTAACGACAATTCGTACATGAATAATATGATCAAAGAATTGGATAAAAATGAAAGGGTTAAGTGGAAGATAGGATCGAATACCTTGTCCCAACCAAAATTGTTCCAGACGAGGGAGAGGTTGTTTGCTATCTTGAAAGGGCCATTTTCATAAAACAATGCTAATTCACATCCACATCCTGGTCCTCCCGTCAACCAAATAACCACAGGATCAGTCTTATCCTTCCGCGATTCAAAGAAAAAGTAGAACATCCTGCAAACCAAATAACCATTATTAGTTTTGGAAGCTTCCCAGCAAATTTGCTTCTTTAATCCATCAAGTTGCTTAAACAATTGTTTGTACCGAATAGCACAACATGTACTGATATAATATTACATGTATTGGTCCTTTTTTTAAATTTAATTTTTCTGTCATGCAGAAAAAGGTAGCAATACAAACCATTTTGTGCTTATATGCAAATCTTCAAAAGTTCTTTTTTACATGCCAAATCAAATGATTGAAATGGCAGAAACTCAGTTGGTACATTGACAATTAATCCATTTTTTGTCAAAACATAGCTATGCTGGTCTAGTGGATCCATAGAGGGTAGCGTAGACGAACTGGCAAATATTTAGTCACGAGCCGAATTCTCGAGGGGGGACAAAAGACAATTAATTAATCAAAAGTGACTGATGTCAATAGTGCAAGAATGGAATATTATAATCCAATGATTAACGATTTTCTTTCCCTTGTAATATGAACCGATTTCAAAAATAAAATGCTTAATTAAGAACCCAATGTGGCCTAATACTATTTTATTGGACTAGAAAGAGACAGGTTCATAAAAGTGATAAAACTAAACATTTTAGAGTAGAATATAGGCTGAAATTTTAACTTAATCTAGAGCGGGTGTTTCATGACTAGGAAAGCACTAGTTTGACAAACCATCATAGAACTATGAACCTAATCAAACACAACATCCCATCAGAATCACCTAGAGACCTTTTAACAATATGTATAAAAGAATGTGATCATGTTCAGTTGTCCTACTATTTCTACATCCACCACCCCACTTAGCCTAGCTAATCCTGCTCTTATTGTAACCTCTTAATCTGGGGAGTGGGGACAATAATGCTCACGAGTCATGAATCATAATCAAACAAACATGTCATAATCAAAAATGACAACCATAAACTCAGTTATTTAACTAATTAAATCTTTTTAACTAAGACATTTTGTATAGCCCCGAAATAAACATCACTTTAATAGTGTGTTAATCATACAATTATGTACCTTGCAGCTTTAGTGTCGGGAAGCCGAAAATAACCAGCATGGTGTCCCAAGTCTTGAACAGTTGCCCCAGAATCACCGAGAACGGGGAGGTTTAAACGCTTTTCAACAACACTCGTGGCGGCGGCGGCCGAGTTATTCCCGGTGTTAATGTTGATGTCGTGTTCAGGAAACAAGTTGAGTTCCCTGATCAACTTTTCCGCCTGTTTCTTGGGGAAGTTTAACGTTGAAGACGGCAAGAGATTTTGGTCATTTCTTGTCGCTCGAATTGAAAAGGTTGGAGAAGGACTGCTGAGAAGGAGAATAAGGAGAGAAAGAAAGTGAGGAAGGAAAGATGATACTACCATGATGGCTTTCTGGATTGGTTCTTGTATTGTAGAGATGATTTGTGTGGGAGGAGAAGAAGTGAATATGTGAAACGGCTTTTTCGGTTAGTGATGATTGTGGGTTTATATATATTTATTAGAGGTGGCAAAATGGGCGGGATGGGCGGGATTTGCTTGGGTTTGAGATCGCCGAGTCATATGGGTTTCTTGGGGAAGTTTAACGTTGAAGACGGCTTTAAGAGATTATGGTCATTTCTTGTCGCTCGAATTGAAAAGGTTGGAGAAGTACTGCTGAATGAAGGAGAATAAGGAGAGAAAGAAAGTGAGGAAGGAAAGACTGATACTACCATGATGGCTTTCTGGATTGGTTCTTGTATTGTAGAGATGATTTGTGTGGGAGGAGAAGAAGTGAATATGTGAAACGGCTTTTTCGGTTAGTGATGATTGTGGGTTTATATATATTTATAGTGCTTTCATCGATCATTGGGATTTTGAATTAGTCTATTAGTGTGGTCACTCGTCAGTAAAGCAATTAAATTAAAGAACAAAACACCAATCAATACAACAGATCTCCGTTTATCCGTCTCCCAAATCCAATTGTATCCGCAATAATTGGTGGGATTAATTTGTGCCAAGTGTTGCTTAAGTGACAAGGTATAAAGGTGGCAGGTGTTAATTTCTTAAAAGGAAAAATATAATAAATAGGGAAAAAAATATTGCTAAGGGGCAATAATTATGAGTTCCTACAAATGTAGCCGATAGAAAAATCTACAATGACTTGGAAAAATGTAAATTGTTGTATGGTAATTTTGTATTCTGAATCAGCCACGTTGAATATCCGGCGCGATTTTTCTCTTAAAATGACCATCTACCCTACTTCTCCTCAAAAATAACCCGCAATTGAAGGCGTGAAACATTAGCGATCATGGATCACGTCTTTGCCAGGTTTTAGTGTAAAATTTCACCCATCTAGCCGCAATTTTTAGTTCTGCACCGTGAATCACGCCTCTAAGCTCTCTCATTTCTGGCCCTCCTCTCTCGAGGAATTCCTAGCCCTCTTAGTTGGGATTATAGTCATAGATTAATGCAAACCATTTTTAGACATTTTTCAGACTTTTAATTGAGTATGATTGACAAACCAAGAGACAAAAACAGATTAAGAAATTGTCGTACCAGCTTAACCGTGAATGGTAATGACCTATCATAAATTTTGTTGCACGAGTTGTTTGCAGTTGTATGACTTTCCATTCATAAGGTTCAGGCATCACAAAAAATTGGGATTCCCGTATCCCTCTTTTATTTTCCACTGATGATTCATACCATCAATGGTAGGATTCCTTGTCATACGTATAAATGCTGCGACCAATTACACCATGTTTCATGCATGTTTCAGATTAGATACTTTTCTTGGACAATGATGATAATGTTAAACATTAGTGGTATAATCTTGATTAATGATTAGTAGCTGGCTGTCTCACAGTTGGCAAATTCTAAATCTGCTAAAGAAAATGTGCTTGAACTTAACAGTGTTTTTAGTAGCAATCTATAATAGCGGTAGTACGAATGAGCCATGCATCTATAAAGAAGAATTTCATACTTGTGTCATTCATCAAAAGCCAGTTCATTTATTTTGATGGATGATTTCTGCCAATTAATGGTTCAGGAGCTATCTACTCTATAGTAAAATATTTTAACATATTTGCTGTTAGACAACACAAGTACATTGTCGGATTGTACGAGTTCTTGTGCCTGATTGCACATAATCACAAACAAGTGATAGAGGTTGTCAACTGTACAGCTCTTTTAATGAATAAGTGGATGTCTTTGTTTGGAATTACTAAACCAACCCATTCAAGATTCTGTATTTCTAATTATCAAATTGGTGTTTTTATCATGTGGGGTATCAATATCATAAGTCAAATGACCTTGGGTTCAATTGATGGATGTCGTTTAGGAATTGGTTTCGTGGTTGGTCTTGAACTCCTAGAAAGCTGTGTTTACATCGTATAGTAGGTTTTAAGGCTCGCAGGTTTTGTGCTGCAAAACAGCCATCAAGTTTGTTTCGCTAAAGAGTAGTTTTGCCCCGGACTTGGAGCTTTTCCTTGCGTTTTTGCTGCTTATGATTTTTCCTTTGAGGCTTCCGGATTTACGTTGCTGCGTATTGCTTTGGTACTTAATTTTCTTGGTTTCTCAAATTTAAGAGTTATTTTGAGTTCCTAGGGCCTTGCATGTATATATTTTTATAATTCTAGATTGATTCTCTTTCTTGTTTTTTCATGTTTTAGAAATTAGAAACACAGGAAGAGATTATGACAGCCCATCTGAAAAGATGTTTAGCATACTAGTATCAGCTTCAAATTATTTGTTGACTAGCAAACTGCTTTCCCCATCAAGAATTAAGACCAAAAGATCGATGTTGATACTTTATGGGATGATGATCATAAGCTCTATCTCATCCAAATTTCTCAAACTAAATAATGCAAGAATGGTATGAAAATTGACTATAATATTGTATTCAATTGGAGTTTTCTGCAACTTATGCTCAGAAAGAATATATCATCCCAATAAACTCCCAAAATTGCTGAAAGATAGTGAAGCAGCAGTTGAAGTCAATTGTGTAGTTAGGCATAAATCACTGGGTGCTCAGCTTATCTGCTATCCCAGTCACTGGAAGTGTGCCCTGCATCCACTTCTCTATCATAACCAATGATGCTTTTGGTTGATCCATTGGAACCATGTGACCAGCATCATGGACCTTAAGAAAAGACAGAGGTCCATGGCCCTTGTGTAATCCAGCTTCGACACTATCTACTACAAATGGAACATCTGGAGCTGCTTCAAAATCTTTCTGCCCAGACCACTCAATAGCATGAACCCATCTTGAGTTTCCTGTCCAGAGTTAAAAATTGCATGATTTAAAACTGAATGTATCCATCTTTCAAATTGTACAAAATTTCAGATGAGTGAAGAAGCTTACCAAGCCAGTTGCAGATGAGATCACACTCCCCAGCATATACAAGTACCTTGACTCCATCTTCCAGGAATGCTGGAACACCAACTTCAAGATTCCTCATCCAGTCTGTGATCAGTGCTTGGTACACGTCTCCACTGCATGACACAAATTCAATATCCCCAACACCCAGTGCATCTCTGACTGATTTCTCATTGAGGAATTTTTCCATGTTCGAAAAGTCGTAACATAGATTAGAAATACACTGCTTTCGGATATCATAGTACTGCAGCTCCAAGAAAAATGCCATGTTAATTAGATGAGAAAATTGTTCGTGCACCACTTTCTTTAATGCTTTGCGATACTCTATAATCAAAAAATTCGCTTGCTTACGTTTATGTTGCCAGCGATTTCCAATATACTGTTGAAGAGGCCATTGCAAGTACTATATGCTTGCCTACAGGAAGTTCCACCATCAGGGCCTGACGTGAAACTTCTACTGTTAGTGTTCAAACTACTAAAGGCATAATCAGATCGAAGGTCTTCTTTAGTCTTGTTCTATTGAAATTTGTAAGGGATGCAAATGAAAGGGAATTTATAAAACATTCCTAGAAAAGATTCCGCCACTTAAATTTTTAAACTTACAGAAACTTGTAGAGAATGTCAAAATGAAAAACTGATTCAATTTCTACCATTATTATGATACTACATATGTGAAGTTTCTAATACAAATATGAGGAGAGCTGTGTTTAATAAACACGTATACCACCCGGTCATGCCACCAAAATGATACAAAATTGATGAAATTAATTTGTCCCGTATTACTTAAATGCTTTTTCTTTTTATCTTTAATTATTGTACTTGCATCTTGACATCTATTTTTCTTAATACTTTTGTTCTTTCTTAGAAGAAATCTTTGTTTCGATTGGAGTTGATTTGCCCTGGTCTTGTCTAGTATATAGGATCTCAAAATGGTCAACTTCTCGCACTCTCTATTAAAAATCAAATGTGGATTTTCATTCACAAAAAAAAAAATTATTCCAAATTTGAACCATCAACTATTAACTAATGACTACTGAGCGCAAATTCATGAACCCTTTTTTGAGAATCTCTTGTCTCTTCTTTAGTTTCGTTTTTCTATTTCTTGGCTGGGGATGGAGGGGTAAGATATACAGCATGACCAGAGAGGAATGAAATTGAGAATTACCACAAGATTTAATTGCCTGTTGGCATTGTGACACCAGGGGGCTTAACGTGTTGGCATCTGCCTGTGTAATCAATTTATTGTCCAAAGCATATTGGGTGTATGCTTGATACTGGATTTCTGGATTAGTGAGTCCATTGCCAATTGCAATACCCTGTTCAAGCCCAACCATTAATTAACTATGGCCTTCAGACCAGAAAGAATGGAAGGAACCCAAAAAAACCTGAGATTTAGACAGACCTTGAGGTTAATACCAGTTCCTTCCTTGCCTTTGTTTCCTCTTTGAATTCGAGAGGCAAAAGCAGGGATGTAGTGCCCAGCATATGATTCTCCAGTTATATAGAAGTCATTCTTTGCATATTGAGGGTGCTCCTCAAAAAATGCCTGATGCAGAAGATCAATTAGCCCAACTTAGGCCAGGCTTTACCTTTCTAAGCAGTTCAGATTTATCATTAAGGATGTAGAATAATAGCATCACTGACTTTATTATTCTATGTGAACAAGTCTGACCGACCGAATCAAAATGAAAAAATTTTTGTATGAATGATAGAAAAGGCTTTTACATCCCTGTAAAATTGAGATGGTTTTGTAGTTTGTTGAAACAATTTTGATGGTAGACAAAGATACGCTACATTCACATAATGAGCCGTCCAGAGTACTATGCAATTTTTGATGAGTTGAAAAGTTAGTGGCAAAAAATGTCAACACTTGATTTTGGCGGATGAACACTCTAAGATTTTCCAAAAGCAATAAATGAAAAGAGAGAAAAGCCAACCTGAAGGAAGTCGTACAAATCATTGCTGACTTCCTCTTCATTGTGGCGGATGTCGCTTTTATCAGAACTATAACTGAATCCTGTTCCAATTGGCTGGTCGACAAATATAATGTTTGATACCTGCCAAAAATGACACTTGCGGTAAATTCTACTATTTACTATAGGAGATAACAATACCTACCACGATTGCAGGTACTCAGTTTTCTGCTCCAACAGTAAGAAGAGAAAAAAGTCAAATAGACTAGTAACTAGTAGATTCTGCCAATGAGAAATGTTTTTCCGGAAAATGCAAGATATTTTTGCAGCTTCATGTAGTTCACAATTTGCAGGCTTGGATCAACCATCAGAGTTTGGTACGTAAAAATTCCATTGCCAGACATTGCTTTACTACCAGAGATTGTGTTTCCAGTACCATAAATGGTGTAAGGTTGAATATAGATTTCAATGGGACAAAATTCAGATGGTCGTGAAAGAGACCCTTCCTTTGACAACTGTCAGCCAAAACATACATCAGTATCACAATTTATGTAACACTGCAAGGATTACTAGCAATATAACAAAAATTTTCAACGCCAGCATTGGGAAAATCAAGCAAGGGAACTGATTTGCTAGCCAATTAAGACTTGAAAAGATACGAACATTTTGAGCCTTTGATAGAATTCGTAGGCTAATTGGAAGGGTAAAAGTACCTTGTCCCATCCATAATCATTCCATATCAGAGACAGATTGTTTGCAATCTTGAAAGGGCCATTTTCATAGAACAAAGCTAGTTCACTACTGCATCCTGGTCCTCCAGTCAACCAAATAACAACAGGGTCGCTCTTGCTTTTACGGGATTCAAAGAAAAGGTAGAACATCCTGCATATCATTTTTAATCCAGAGATCAAATTTCTTTGGCACCAGTCTAAAGAATGAAGTGGAAGAATTATCTTCCCAAGTCCTAACCAAGAATGTACTGGTACATGTTGCAGTTATGCACTCTACCAACTTGCCAACAGTAATAAATGAACATAACCACCAAATACAATGATTCTTTTTTTTTTTTTGAAGGAAAATACAATGATTCTTGAATCATCTCAAATGCCAGTCAAAAAAAAAATCGACTCTGCTGATGTAAAGGCACGTTGAAAGGAAATTGAACTAGTAGATGCGCATGCAAGCTTCTTAACACTTTCAAGTCTAAACCATCACAGCTAAGAACATAGCAGGAGAAAATAAGAGCTGCCACGTAGACCGCCATTCAACCTCAGAAAGTCAGGAAATCCACCAATCATAAACAATTTTCACATTGTCTTAACAAGATAAGAACTAGTACCCTGTAATAAAAAAAAAAACTATGAAGCTGTCCAATCTTTCAATCCAATGACCCCATTTAGTATAACCTCATATAATAGCTCTATATTTAATTTGATTGTGAACAGAGACAAGTAGACAACGGAGCCATGGATCAGAGAGTACTACTATACCTTGCATCCTTGGAATGTTGAAGTTTATAATACCCTGCATGATGGCCCAAGTCTTCAACTGTGGCCCCAGAATCACCAAGACAAGATAAACTAAATTGCTTTTCGACAATTCTTGATCCAGACAAGTTACCAGGACGACCAGGGGAGATGTTGATTTCAAGCTCAGGGAACAAGTTAAGTTGTCTAATGAGCCTTTCAGCCTGAGCTTTTGGGAAATTTAAGGTTGAAGAGGACAAGGAAAGTTTCCGATGACTTTCGTTAGCATATGCAAAAGGAATTAAGGTTGGAGAAGTGATCAAAAGGAGCTGAAAAAGAGAAAGAAAAAGAGGAAAGGCCATAATGTCTTGGAATGTTGGTTTTCTTGGGAGGAAACTGAATTATGAGCTTCGATCGATGGGATGAATTTATATAGATTTTCAGGCTTACAAGTTAGAAAGTTGAGTAAGGAATGTGCATTGTATTAGTTGGTACGTGGCTGTTGGGATGATAAAAAGAAAGATGAGAAGAAAGGAAAGGAGGGAGAAGAAAGTGGAAGAAATTGGCGGGGATGCTAACGGCCGGTTAGTTATGATGCTGTTTGAATTGATTTACAACTTTTTGGGATCTTGTAGACTTTTAAAAAAGTATGGGGTCATATCAAGCCAAAACAGAAATAATTTAAAATAGGATGTGGTGACAGAAGAATGGCTTTCATTTTTGCCAATGGCAGCATTAGTTTTGAGATAAATGGATAAACTACCTCAACTACTATAAGGCCAATATGAAAGTTAACTTTATTGTTTTTTGAAAAAATTGTTCAAAGCATCCCTTGTATTTTTTTTTAAATGGATTTTTTCATTCTTTACTTTTAAAATATTAACTTTACGTCCCCTATAAATTTAAATTAGTAAAATTTAGTCCTAACTTAAGTTTTCGATGACTTTTTAGACCTGAAATCACCATGTGATGCATATACAGTGATTTTTTTTAGTGGCAAAAATTAATATAAGTTGGATCCAACTCCACTTTTTTAGGAGAAAAATGAACATAATTTGGGTCAGATTCTATTTTTTTTAGGGACAGAAATAAATATAGATCAGGTCATTTATTTAATTACAAGTGGGATATAGCTTTTTTGTCCCTTAACAATGATCATATGTAGGTTGTGCGATGAAATCAAGGTAAAAAGTAGTTGAAAACCTAAGTTAAGAACAATGTTTACCGACTTGATTTTGTAAGGGATATAAAGCTACCCATTTAAAAGTGAAGGACGAAAGAATTCATTTAGCAAAATGTGAAAGATGTTTTGAATGATTTTGCCTTGTTTTTTTATCTTACGCTTTCTTTTCAGATTTTTCAAGTTATTTTTAGCTATTATGCTCTATGTTTTTAATTTCTATAAAACAGATATTAATATAGGAAAAAACTTATGAAGGCCAGTAGCTCATGGCTCATGCATTGTCTAGTTTCAATTTTCTATGGTGAAAAGTTCATTCGAGTGAAATGAGGATTGTTATGGTTGCCCTCTAAGAAAAGCAACAGAGAATGTGCATCCCACCTTACGCCCCACAACCAAATTCTTCTAAATCTACACTACATTCCAAGAGTTGTTAAGCAGTTTACTCTATGGAGTACATAATCATCAATGCACTTTATGAATTAGATGCATAGGAGCTGTTGGTTACTGGATCTTATAGTCTCAACCTGAGATGCTTCATTGAATCCAAACAATGCATCTACTGATCCATGCATGAATAAATTGGTTCACACATTCAAGAACTACATTCTTGGTCTTTAAAGGTCCAAGTAAATGTCTCCTTGAACTATCTCAAATGATATTCTTTCATATGTTCATTTCTATTTGATGCTACACCACCCATATCAAGTGGTAATGTCTCAGCTGGCAAAGCGATGGAGAGCCATTTTCAACGCCAGCCATCCCATTTTCATGAAAACTTGAAAAAGATGAACAAAAGCTTAGTTCTTTCATATGCAGAAAAAAAAAAAAAAAGGAGTTGTAATTAATATATTAATAATGGCTTTTATTTGGGAGAAGGTGTGGGTTACGTTAATCTGCATTAGCTCATATAGGAAACGGAAAAATGAAAAAGCCATTTTAGTAACCACTAATGAATTCTCAATGAAAATATAACATGATTAGTGGTCATGATCAAAATTAATAGGTTCGTTCAAAGAGCTTTTGCTCATAATGATGTACTATCTGATAACAGGTGGAGGCATAATGACATAGAAAGATGACACTACATATATAATAAAAAGATTTTTAAAAAATGGGGAGAAAAGAAATAATGGGTCCGTGATATTGGTTAATCAAGCGCAACAAAATGTGAGGAAGAATATTAATTGCATTCTGTCAAAGAATTTTGATAAGTAAAAAATCAAACCCTTATCATTCTAAACTCAAACCGTAACTAGAATATAATCAGACTACTAGAACATCTATGAACAAATTAGTTGAGATTCTAACCAACAAATGTCCAAGATGACTTAAAAAAATTGTATCCATTGCACCGGCGACTTTCAGAATTAAAAGGGCTTGTAAATCTTTATTAAATGCATCCTCCATATGAACAAGAAATCAATGATGTTATGAATTCCAGTGATCATATTTCAATCTTGATCACAATGACCAAGAACTGCCCGTATTCAATTAGTTCGTTTGGCAACTTTCTATTTCGAACTGTTCTTTTTAGAAAAAGTTTGAGTGAGTTCGGCCATCACCTAGCATGTCCTCGGAACCATAAGTGACTTATAGAAGTTCTTACAGATCATTTATCAATACATAATCTTTTATGAGAAAGTAATTCGTTCTTACCAATTGAGATAACTTGTATTAGCGAACTCTTCTATCTATCTATGCTATATGTAGTTCCTGAAAGTTTTCAACTGGAACATGGTGTATTGGCAATAATTTGACATGAGGCCATCTTTCAGTTTGAGCTCCCCTCAACTTTCTCATGTTGTCCTTTATCGTTTTCTCCAATTGCTTTATTCAACGTTAAGGTGCTCTTATGATATTTCTTGCGTGCTTGCTTTTTTTTTTAAGCCTTCACGAAATCCCAATGAATGAATCTCCAGTTATCATGTTACTCTGATTATTCTTTTGGCTTACTCCTCTTAGATAAATATCACATTACTCATGTAATCCTAATGAGTGGTTGTCATGTTCTATCAAATTGATCTAGATAACTGCCAAAAGTAGAAGGTTTTATGTTTATTAGGAAAAGTGTCGTACATGTAACAAAACACACACATAAAAAGGCTAAAGATTGGCTTAAATTAGATTGGCTTCAAGTGTCATACCAAGAAAAAGAATAATTCTACACTTAAACAACAAACACAAACTAAAAGATGATTTTAAAAATTACTTTATTTATGTCTATCATTTAGAAATATCGTGTTTTTCAGTCACTATGTGTAGGTGGACTCCTTAAAAAGAGTAATTTATGCTCACTCAGAAATTATTGTTATAGGCAATGCAATCTAATTGAAGACATGATATAATGGTCTATAAATTGCTAGTTTAAGCAAAGGTATTTTTGAAGCTTGACCCTTGTAGTGGCTTTCAAGACTACACTTTTGTGTCAACAAACCCGATACATAAACGGACTAGCCCACCTTTACCTACTTGATTGCATTGGTCTCTTTTAAACTGCTACCGAGCTAAAAACTTTTTGCGTTTACCTAACTTGATTAGATTGGTGTCTTCCAAACAGCTACTGTGGCTAAAAATTCTTAAAAGGCAGTTAGAACTTGGAAACAGAAGTCAACAGAACAAATCTTGTAACCTTTAGGACCAAAATTCAGAAAGGTCTTTAACTACCATGTAATCCTGTCCAGTTGCCTGTTGAAAGTAGAAGCAGAAAAGCAATATAAACTGCCCTTTTAGTTAGTGGACATCAAAGAGGGCAAAACTCTTCTTGCGTCACCGTTTATTTACTTGCGAAAAATTGCTTTGAAAGTATCAATTACAAGCATTATGTGCACTTGTCATCAAAAATAGAATGGTTGAGGCTATCCAGTATTGGTACAGGACTGAATTTTGTAGGTGACAAATTAAGCTGAAAGCAAGAATGCATAGCGAAAGAGTGAAGCATCTGCATTGGCCTGGTTACTTTTTTTAGCTTCAAAAGTGCTCAATCAAGAATAAGTTGTTGTTAATTGGTACTCCCCAGCTGCAATGTTGCCACTTCACTGAAAAGGAAAACTGCCAATCCCTCCTCTTGATTTCCCTATTAATATGTTATAATAATAGGAATAACTTAAAGTCTCTGGTAAATGACAAAATTAAGCGTCTCTTTTAATCTAAGATTTGTCGGTTCAAGCATTCCAATTCCCCGGTACATTTTTTGTTATTCCAAACATGTCGTGTATGCTGCGCCTTCATTTGGCAGAAGGATAAGACTTATTCTGGTGCGTATTACAGAATTGAGGGGTAAGCCAACAAACTAACAAGACATTGGAGTACGACAATCCAATTTTACAGAATTTAAGGCTTTTTTCATTAGGAAGTGATGCCAGATTTTAGATCGTTATTCTCCCGTAAGGTCAAAGGGCACGGTGAGAACTCTCGGTAAAAACTTGCAACGTGCATTATCATATATACACAACAGCCAGGGTTATCCTTCTAACAAGAGCCCATTCTTGTACAACACGTAATGTTTTTCACAACTTCTGTCTTCCGATCTGCGATAGGAATACGGCTGCAGCATCTCAAACGTTGGCATGCATTAATCAATACAATACTTCTACATTCTCAGGGACACAGGGATGTGGGCAGACAATGTGAGGTTCAAGTTATGATCTAACTTTGGCGAGACGCGCCCTAATTTCTTCAAGCTCTTCCTCATCATCCTCCTGCAGCATGACACCAGAAGAAATTCTCCTTTTAACTTATTTCAGAAGAGAAAGGAACAAGCATGGCAAAGAATTAGATCAAGTATGGGTCGTTTCGTACCTCTACATCTTCCTGGGCAGGCTGCTTCAACCTCTCCTTCCTGACTGCTTCGGGAAGCTGTGCAGCAGTCTCACCAGCAATAGCAGTTAAGACCTTATCAACTTCTTCTTCAGTCTCCTCTTCAATGTCTTCTGAATCCAGGGCATTGTCCACGGCATCATTCACAAGCTCTTCTATGACACCAGCCTGCAGTAACATATCTCGGAATAAGTATGATGAAATTAAAACAAAATTTCTTTTTATTGTAGGAATAGATTACAAAGCCTAGACATGATTTTAGCCTACAATTGCTTTTTACCAATGCAATAGACTCAACTGCAAAGCGTTGACAAGCAAATTCAACTTTCAGCTGCTACTACGACGTTTTGCATTACAATCTACTAAGTTTTATCACTTTAACACAAGAAATTTGGAGTCTTTGAAGATATTTATAAGCGCACTCCTATACTAAGGATAGATAAGCCTAGCACCATATATCTGAAAAGATCACCACGCGTAAAAGATGACTGATGGTTCAATAAGAAAAATGAACACGACAAGCAAGTTACGTCTAGCATATCAAACCATCCACATGTCAACAGTCGGTGGACAAAAAATAAAATGATCAACCAGCTTCAAGGACACAAATCAATGCGTTACCTTGGTCATTTCTTTACTAAATTCTTGCATTGTTATAGCCACCTCAGGAGCCTTCATCAGATTATTGACAAGCTTCATGACCTCAGCACTCTTTGATAAATGTCCCACAGTGCGAGCAATGGCTGCAAGATCCATTGTGAATGAAAGCTCAAACTTGAGGTTTATAGGTGCAAAACAGAATCCAAAGTTAAAAGAAAAGGAAGCGGTCACACAGACACACATTTAGAAAAGTCAAAGCAGACTAAAAAAAAAATGACTTCTGCTAATGCAAAGATCCACAAGTAGAAAGGAGTTCAAATACATTTAGATCGTCAGATAACAATTGATCATGAAGTAGGCTTGTGGAATCAAGGGGAGAAAAGAGAGGGGGGGGGGAGGAGAGAGAGAGAGAGAGAGAGAGAGAGAGAGCATAACAAGCAACTATATATGGGTGCTTTAAAATATCTTTTAGGGGAAAGATTTCTAATTTGTAGGATGTTATAGTCAAATGAACATGCTTGGATAAGTATAAAAATTCATATTTTGAAACTGAATTTGGGAAACTACAAAAATCTCTGTGAAGTTTCTAAGATTTTGCACCATTCATGCAGTGGCTAACTCAAAGAGGTTTTTGTGTCTACATACCGTGCCAGGCCAGTAACTGTGTACTTATTTCCAAATAAAATTACAAACAATCCCCACTTCTCACCCATCTTATAAAACTCTTTCAAGAAAACCAATCCAAACAGACCCAAGATTCAGAAAAGAACGAAGATCCAATTTCGGAGTAATTGATTATTAAATGCTGACAGCATTTGAACTTAAGTGAACTCCATAAGCTGCTATTAAATCAAATGTCCTTTTCCTTCATGCAGTTTAAGCCAGCATCAGGATCTCTTACTCTAATGATACCATCATGATTTAGTGAACTTATTGCAAACAATATTGTAATTTAGCTGGCCTCTTTCCTCACCAAAAAAGGTAAGAGGGACGGGAGTACATAATCAGTCAATATCAATTGGTTGCAGCTGTTTGCCAAGTAAACATGAGACCCAGTTCCCAGGTGAAGAATGCAAAACCAACTCAATGCACACAGACGAATATTGGTTCACAATAAAACCTAAACATACAAGAGGAAAGAACAGTCATAAAATAGAAGCAGGATCATACCAACACTTTCTCCAAGATGCATTGATATTGAATTCATCTGTGCCTTATTCTCGTAAAGACGGTTCACTGTCTTTCTAGATCTCACAAGTTCTTTAGCAAGGGACTGAGATGAGTACAAAAAGAGAAAGAATGTATCAATAAAGGCTGCGAATTGTTCATTTACTACAGTACACAGCACGCAATGACAACAGTAATAACCTATGACAGAGAGCTCAAAATGTCATAATCAATGTGATATTGAGAATACAGAAGATGAACTGAAATATACAGCTACAAGCAACCTAAAGAAAAAAGTGTAAAATTCCACCACATCTCAAAGTCTACCTTCTTCTGTTTAAGTTCATGGGGCATTGCATCCTATTGAAGCTGCATTCATATCAATGACTTACAAAGGCAAGCATTGATCCATCCACTTAAATGTCAGACAATGAGGTACAAAACTAAAGGTTTTGGGTAAGGGAAAGGATATCAGTTTAGTAGAAAAACAAGCCAAAAACGTCTTTTTTCCCTTCAATAACTTCCTAAAGAGCTTGAAAGAGCATCTCCTTTTACTTTGCTCATAATCACTTGATACAGCTCCTAATCTGTTCCAGAGAATTGGTGCACAACAAGAACACTTTGCAGACAAACAATACAAAAATCATTTTGACACATTATTTCACCTCATCTCAGTTTCATGATGTGAAAGATTGTAAATGAATTGTAGCTAAGCATTGTGAATGATGGGTTTTTGGGCCTTACAAGTGAAATACATTTGATAGCTGCCACAAGAAACTTCATTTAGACACTCCTTCATTTGAAAAACATTTCTTGGAACATCCAAACCAGGATGAAGAAAAATGTCCAACAGCTCAAAATTCAGAAGTCCTAAGAAAGGGAAAAACATTCTCTACTCTCCTACACACCAATCAAGAAACCTCAAATTCTCACCAGGTGACACCTTAGATCACTACTCAGTTTTCAGTCAGATGACTAGGGATATTGTAATAACAATGAACCAAAATCCTTTGACTCCTAAAACCATGTAATAGAAAATCATCTTGCCATAATTTTTGTATCATTGCAAGCTGTAAACATCAAATTGTACTATTTCGCCTCAAATCCAAACAAAAATCTAATTTTTATCAACTATGACATCTGCACTTAAAATTTCTCTTTTAACACCTGGTTGTGTGGCACGACTTGGCCAAGCCATCAATCCATCGTTACCAAACATAAAGAATTAATCACTGAGAGCAGATGCACTGCATGAGAATTGCACCACCACTTCAGCAGGGGTTAACACAAAGCAGCACAAGTCCTAAGAGTATGAAGTGCAGTAAATAGCATTTACCTCTGCATAAGCAAAAATTTTCTTTCATCTAACAAAAGGGAATCAATCAATTAACAAGCTAAACTACACAAAAACTGGAGTATTTACACCTAGTCTCCATTGCACAAAATCCATTTCAAAATTCAGTCTCTGCTGCAAATTTGAGTCAACCAGTCCTGTAGGATCACTTTGTAAACACAATCAACAAACGGCAATAAAAAAAATTCACTAGATCATGCAAAATAGAAAAAAAAAAAAAATCGATCTTTCACATGTAAAATTCAATGGTTCCCATAAATTCAGTAAATTATCAGAATACTCGACTAAAATTCAAAATGGTAAGAATATAGATAAAAATAAAACAATAAGCACAATTACTAAAAGCAATACCTTGGTGTACCAAAAAAAGAAAAAGAAAAAGAAAAAAGCAATACCTTGGCAGAACCCATGTCATTTCTCTTTGCTGCTTCTTTAATTGCTTTCTGCACATTCTTCTCTTCTCTCTGTATATCTAATCACAAAACAAAACGCCCCAATCAATCAACCAACAAATTTTTTTCCCACCAAAAAAGAAATGCAAAACCCAGATCAGTAATCACATCTTATGATCAGAGTCATCATATATACCTCGGATTTGGCGCTCGATATTGCGACACTCTTGACGGAGACGACGCTGCCAATCTCTCAATAACTGTTGCGGGTTAGGCTTCGGCTTTATCATATTCATCACTTTCTCCATCCTTTTCCTCTTTTTTTTCTGTAAAACCCTTAAACCAGATTATCTCTATTCCCCTGCAAAACGATCGGAACGGGATTTGTTGCTATATAATTGCGTGTTTTCTCTACCCCAGTAGAGGAGGATTCCGATTCTTTAACTCGGTGATGGGTTGACGATGTTGATGATTATGGTGGTAGTGGAATTTCTGAACTTTTGGCTTTTCTTTTTTTTCCGAATATTTTTTTAATCTATTCCTCCAAAAAATTGATCAATTTTTTCCCCTTTTTTTTTTGTTTTTCCGTACAAGCTTCAAAATTTATTAGCAATTAGGAATTTATGACTAACTAGTGTGACGGTCAGCGGGTTCGTGAGTGGTTTCGTTGGGTGACTTCGCTTTAAAATTTTGATTTGGTTCCTCGACGCTTTCACGCGCTGTCTCTTTGGAGTTTGACCAAGGTAAAAGCTTAAGTATTGCTTCCAAAAAAAAAAAAAAAAAGCTTTGGTATTTGACGATTTCTAGAACACTATCAGTCATAGAGTGCATTTGAACAGGAGATTGTTTTGAATAATTTTTTTGAAAAAATATTATAGTACTTTCTTTTTAAATAATGTATGTAAAATAAAAAATATATTGATAATGTAAACAAGTCAATGTGTGTAAATAAAATGTAAATAATATGTTAAGATGAGGAAACATTTACCTAAAAATAACTGGACAAGTCCAAGATTGATGTCAAGTTTTTGTTACACAATTTAGAGGCAATTAAAGTAGAAATTTAATTTTATTAAGGGGATAAGACTCGTTATCATAAATTGAGAAATTGTAAAATCATCCATGAGATGGGTAGAAATGTAGGTAAAAAACTTCATTCAATTTTGTATAGGAGAAGTTTGGATTCAACATTTAATACCATCAATCTCTTATTAATATGTCGTATATTCTAAGGATGCGCCTGATAAACTGATATTTGAAATCTGAAATTTGAATTCATTAAAAAATATAAGTTGTTAAGTATTAAATCTAATACATTTGAATGCATATAAGTAAATACTTTACCACTTTTTTTGGAAGTAAATTTTGTTTATAAAATTCAGTGTCACTTAATTAATTCAGATGTTATATTTTTTGTTATCAAACGCATCTAAATATGTTAAAATCTAAATTCATTAAGTTTAAATGCTGAATTTGGTTAAATTTAAGTCATGCAATATATGCAGGAATTTGTCCTAACCTTGAAATGGGGTAAAATTCCCTTTTCTAGAATTTCTAATTACCAAAAAAAAAAGAAAATTGTAATACTCAAAAATGAAAAAGGTAGAGAGAACCTATTTTGCTTGGAATAAAGACAATCCAGGATTATACCATAGTTTGCACATTAATGTAAAGAGTCATTAAACAGAGAAGACGCCGGTTGGCCTGTTTAGTGGCCCACAGTATGGACTTTGATGAGGCCCAGTATGTCTTTTCCTTCAGTACACAATGCCCATTAACCCATTAGTATGTCTTTAGCTGAGGGATGTTGGGGAGGAACTTATGCGAACTGTCATCAAAGTCCACGTGCTGAAGGGTTTTAAGATACTATGAAAAGCCCAAGGGCCAACAAGCCGTTGTCAATCCGAATGACCCATTGAGTAACTGGGAGCCAACGGAGCAAAATGAGTTGTTTATTAGAGAGATCCCTTCATATTCCAAGAGTAATTATTTTTCATCAAAGGTTGTGTTTGAATTGCATTTTCCGTCATTTTTCATGGAAAAATTAAGCCATGCTTGGATTGCTTGTTTCCGTCGGAAAATATTGTCGTTTTCCGTGATCACATTTCCCTATCACCTTTTTCCCTCACATATATCAAATCGCTAGAGTAATTTTTCCATGAAAAATGACGGAAAATGCAATCCAAACACAACCTTACTGTAGCGATTTGATATATGTGAGGGAAAAAGGTGATAGGGAAATGTGATCACGGAAAACGACAATATTTTCCGACGGAAACAAGCAATCCAAGCATGGCCTTTCCATTTTCCCAGTGAAATACGTGATGATTTTTATTCTCATACGTAGCTTGTCAATTGGGCTATGTGAGCTGAGTTTTAGCATGTTCAAATTTAATTCGCATAAAATATCACTCTTTTGAAACCAAAGTTCAAATAAGCTAGGCTTGCATGTTAGTACATAGCCTATACTCGCCTCATAAAAAATATCACGTTTTGAATTTATTTTATATGAATCCAAACTCATGTCATGTATTTTTTGTATTAACCAAATATAGTTGAATGAAGCAACCAATAACCGATAAATGTTCTATTACATCTAAATAAAGTTGCAACATCGACAAAATTTTGAACTTTAACTACAAATAAAAAAGGAAACAATTACCATGAATTTAGCTATATGAAATGCAATCATTTGATTGGATTTAGATCAACAAGGGATATTTGATGCTACCACACTGAGTAGAAGTGTAGCAGAGAAAAAGGGAGGTAACAAACTATATTTTAAAAATTCTAGTATTTTAGTACAACACACTAAAATCTAGATAATCCATTTCACAATATCACACATATGTATATATAAGCCCTAGTGTACATACGTTTGTGTCTATATGCGTGCGCGCGAGCGTATACATGTATCTGCAAATTGAATTTTAAGTGGGTTGAGCTTAGCCCAAACTCAAGTCGCATTCAAATTGAGTAAAAAATTTTGATCCAAATTCAACTCAACTCACTTGTGCGAGATTCAATCCAATAAATTTAACACCGAGCGGGCAGAGCTCGGCCAATCCAATTCTATTGACAGACCTAATTGTAAGACGTTTTCCCACATTATTTCATCTTTGAAGACAATGTAAATTGTATAGGAAAATTTGCCAGATTGGTCCCTAACATTTGCCAAAAAAACTTTTAAAATCCTTAACATTTAAAATCAGCCAGAATTGCCCCTAACATTTAAATTATGATCCATTTTGGTCCTAATGCTCGTATTTGCTCATTTTTTTTCAATTGAAAATAGCACGCCTCTCTCACGTGAGTATATTTCCAAGGGCAAAATCGAAAAACACACTCATAATTTGTTTGAGAGAGACGTGTTATTTTCGTTCGAAGAAATGAGCAAATACGAGCATTATGACCAAAATGGTTTATAATTTAAATGTAAGGGATAATTCTAGCTGATTTTAAATGTTGGGGACTAAGAAATTTTTTTTGGAAAATGTTAGGGACCAATTTGGCAAATTTCCCAATTGTATATTTACCCAAATTCTAACTATATTCTATTTTTAAGATATTAATAGTTATAGTTTTGTGGTTAGGCTATATCATAAGAGTTAGAAGTAGGAAAGTTTGTAGAAATTGGGAGCCAAATTATCATAATTCCAAGATCACATTGTGCAACATTGCCCAAAAAAGGGGCACAGTTTATGTGCGTAAGTAAAGTATAATTCGTCCTATTGGGACAAATAACAACATGATGGGCACACAGGAAAATAAAATTAATAAGAAGACTTTTTGAAATAAATGTTGATAAGAGATTAAGAGTAAATTAAAAAAAGAAGCAATCGCTACTGTGAAACAGTGCTTCTGGTGCTGAAACTAGTCTCGCAAATTCCGCTAATTAATGAAGAGAATTGGTAGCTTTGACACGTGAATGACTTGTGCAGCCTAAATTGATTAACGTACAAGAATGAATCAAGATCTTATTGGTGGCTTAATCGTACAAGTCAGTACCTCAAATTCTCATTTAAGCTGACATAATCAGATTCTTCATTTTCATTAGTAGCATCATTAACTTACCAAAATGATGCCAATCGTTTATTTCGGACGTACATTTCCAAAATATAAGCCACTAATTCTGCTTTAAGCATCCCAAGAACCAGGCCAAAGGATAAAAAAAAAAAAAAGAAATTCATTTTCCAAACGACAGGTTAACAATCCACGATTTGAGGATCAATATTGAATTCAAATACCAGAAATCAACAACTTAAGATTCATGTTTTCTCGTAATATGGGATGTCTCTGTTTGGATTAATATACGAAAAAAAAAAAATCACTAACTAACCCATGCTTTGTCCTTCATTTCTTGAAGCCGCAGCAAATTTTGTTTGAACCCACATTTCTGATCTCTGTCAACACAAAAACACACACCGGAGATAAGTGTTTGAGTGTTCCTTTTATTGTTGTCGGGATTGCAGATTGTTTTGGTTTTCTTAATGGAGCCCAAGGCCAGATTATGATGAACAAAAATCTAATTCGGCATTTGTCTCGTACGACCCTGCGTCTGATATCAGCATAACTATTTCCGAAGAGACAAATTTATCAGTTGATCGTTGCTGATCTAGGCCCCGGATCTTTTTTGTCTGTTGAAATCTTTCTTGACGTAAAAAGTATATTTATAGCAACCATGGGAGAAGCTGACACCCCTGTGTTGACAAAAAAAAAAAAAAAAAAAGGAAGAAGCTGACACCAAATTATTAAACTTGCCGAACCAGTTCATCTAAGTGCGTTCATATGTATACCGCATAGAGTCAATTAACTTGCATATTTCTTTCGTAGAAGCTACAAATTAAGGTAGGGGTGATAAGCTCAAAATTGCTCACATTCAGTACAGTCATGCAGCGATGGATGTCACGTCGCACAGATGAAGATTGAAAATTATGAAGAAAGATGTGTATGGTGAACTTGGGATCATTTACAGAATTTAATTTTCACATATTCAAATCAATTTGCAACCAGAATATATATATATATATATATATATATATATATATAGCTTGTAGAGGTGTTCAAAATGATTCAGAAATTCGAAAATTTGCATAATCTGATCTACTTTGATTCGCGTTTTGCAGATATCTGATCCACTCGATCATACGCATATTAGAAGGTGATCAGATAGACATCTGTGATCCGTGCATGCACGATCCTATCCATTTAAACTCTTTATCTTTCAACTTATTCAATCAATTTTGATATTAAAACTATATATTAATGTACACTAATTTCACCTCCTTTTTCTCATTTCTTATGTCTAAATTCAATCATCGATGACAACTTATATATGTGGTCTTAAGTGTTTGAACATACTGTCACAAAATTCGTGAACAAAATATTTACTTTTACTTATTTTGCTAAATTAATGAACAAAACTCATTTATCCCCCCCCCCCCCAAAAAAAAAAAGAATGATAAAAATTGCTCGTATTATGACAAAATTTCTTAATTCATTTAGACTAATATCGTCTATATAACTAACTTACACATGAATTTTTGTAACATTCCTATACGTTTACAATCCCTTTACTAGCTTGTCGATTATTTAGATTGGTCACTGCAGGCAAAATAACAGAGAATTATTCAACCATTTGATTTGTGAACCTCCTTGGATTACGTGGTTTAGGCTAAACTACATAGTTTAATTGGTTCTTCTTTTTTCAATTTTTTTTTATGTTGAGGCAAATGGAGTCGGCAATGTATAGTTTCCCCCAACTTTTATTGAGATTGGGTGGTTTGACTCATAATTATTTCTATCCCCAGGCCTTTACTTCAATTTTTTTTTTCCTCCAAAACGTCTTCATCCTTGATTAAAAGTTTTTTTTTTTTGTTTTTTTTTGTTTAGGGTAGACCATTATCTACATTCATTATTGAGCAATAAGTGACAAAGAACAATCATGTGCAGAACAAGCCCTGAGGAGGCATAGGTTACAACGTTGGTACTTGGAAGGGGGCGATAGCCTTAAATGATTTCACGATTTTCATATCTTCAGATTTGAGCCAACGTTGGTACTAGCAATCAACCTAGGATGCTAAATAACTGTAACTTCACAATCCCTATCGTCGTTTTCCCATTTCGGGGCTCTAACTGTGCATTTTGCGCAAGTACTGGTTGGGTTGTCATCATTTGATTTGATCTGATTAATCAAATTTGAAGAGGAGTCGATGTTCATCCCTTGGACTAATTAATCAATTCCAAGCTGTAATTGCCACTATTATTTCTCCTTTCTTTCATGTTAGCAATAAGTACGACACGTTAAATTTTACTACCACTTCCGAAAGTGTGTTTTTTTAATAAATCATTTTAAATATAACAGTTACCCATGTTTGGATTGTGATTCTTTGAAAAAAAAAAATTTTATGTTTATAATGAACACATTTTTTTCAATCACATTTTTACTTGACATACATCAAATTGTTATAGTATATTTTTTTTATAAAAACTTTTAAAAATAGCAATCCAAACGGCTATGTTTTTCAAACTAATTATGCTCGCGTACTTGTGCTTTAGTAGCTTGAAGTCATCACTCCAAAACCATTAGGAACTCTTCTTTGGTGTGCAGTTTCAAATTAAGAGGAGATCATGAGCCTTTACCAGCTGCAAGGATAAGAAAATGATGAGTTTTGAACCCTAAACTTTAGGAAAACAGATTGGCATCCTACCCAAAAAAAAAAAAACACTTCTGGCCCAATCCAGATTAGATTGGTTCACATGTTGCTTCGATGATGTTAGCTTTGATGGCGCTAGTAAAGCAATATCTTTATCTTAGAACTAATCTAGTTCCAAGCAGAGAAATGGGGAAAAAAAAAAAAAAGAAATAGTTTACCTGAAACCATCTACTTTAATCACCCAAAGAATTAAAAAAGAAAAAAACTACCAAACCCAAAAGTTAAATCCATCAAAAAGAAAACATTTAGAACGGTGTTAGCAAAGTCGGCAAGCATGCTATGTCCACCCTATAAAATCATTTTTTCTCTTCTGCATTTAACTACTTTCAAAACACTGCAATTGCTTCCACAGGCTACTCCATCATCTGTGCTTCGCTCTAGAAATTAAGAATAAAAAAATACTTAAAAAATATATGGAATATTTTAGATTGAGTAAACAGTCAAAAAAATTCTTTCAAAATTGGACAAACACAGAGAAATAAAGCTAGAAAAGCTTTTCTTATTAACGGCTCTGCTCATACAAAGTTGAGGAGGAAAACTTTAGAATTAATCTTTCCTACACTGACAGTGTATACACTGTTAGCATTGCATGAATGATAACTATGCAAAATTTGAATTTGAAACTCAACTTTTGCACACATGTCATAAATCCAACCATGACAGTGTATACACTGTTAATGTATATAAGATTTACTCAAAACTTTATCCACAATTGAGCATTCAATTCTAAATAATTCGATCCATTTCTTTTGAAGAATAAATGGAAAAACTTATCGAATCATCTGATAACTTAATTCATCCTAATATTGAGTGCAAATCAAGATCACTATTACTAACAGGAAAAATGCATCTTAAGGCTTCTCAAAGTGTCGGCAGAAAGGACCCATGCACTCATAGTCAAGTAGGGCATGGCCGGCCAACAGTTGAACAAACCATTTTGTCTAAACTCCAAAATTCTGTCGCAGTCTATAAAATACGCTTGAGAAAAGATAGCAAATTAATTATATGATTTTGATGAAAGTTATAGCCCACCCAATCTAGTCCAATGATTTACATTAAAGTATTTTGCTGTGAAATATACGCAAAATCCGTACAGGAAATACATTCAAGTTGTAGCTTCGAAGTCTTTTAGACTTTATAGGTGGCGGGTTCAATCACCAATCATACCACTCGTGATTATATTACCTCCATCTTTCCCACCCAAAAAAAAAAAAAGAGAAAAGAAAAAATTGAGAGCAAAAAGCTTGATGACGTTGCATGCTTAATTATAGATGTCTTAAAATCATGCAAAAGTTGATGGAAGAAAAGCTACTGTTAAGTGTCATTTCATTTGATAAGGTCCCAAAAAAATCTTAGTTCTAACTAATTAGGAAACAGGATGGACATCTTGAACAGAAACCTAAACAAGATCGATCTGCTCAAACGTTGCCCGTGAGTTATTGAGATTTCCAGGAAAGTAGCTTTTGTGCCGTGAACTGCTGGATCAATTTATTGCTTCTACATAACTTCTAAGCTTAAAAAACCCCTTCAACAAAAATGGCCATAATGACCCAAATTTTCAGCTTCCATGTCTGCAAATTTTTCCTTGTGGGACTGGATAATGAAGATGGTTATTTGACTAGTACGATATGCTTTCACACTTAGAAGTTGCAAATCGATCTTAGCGCATTCTTTTCTCTTTTTTTCGTAAATAATTTCATGTACCATTTGGAAGTGAATTTGTACATAATTCATTCCCAGTGAGATTAGAATTTACGGGCTGCCAATGGACAACAATAAAATGGTAGACCGTTTTTGCACAAATTCTACTGAATCAGTACTACAGGAAGACCTTATTTGAGGTTAAAAAAAAAAATATCTTCTCATATGTCCCTATTTGTGTATTAAAATAGCAGTGGCATTAAAAGCAATGTAGGGAAAATGCATATATTAAATGTATATGGCAAGGCAATGCTAGGAAAACAACAGCTCTGCCCACTCAAAATTCTATCTCTGACTCCATAAAACCCAACGAAATTGCTGAATACCTTACATAGCTAACATGGCTTCCAGATGGTGTCTCAGGAATAGGCAGAAGTCATTCATCCATTCTAGTCTACAAGTCTTCAATATCAAGAATGGAAATTAATGTCCTTGTTTTTAGATAGGTGGTGATAAGGAAGTTCAGGCTTCAGACTCCTTTATGTTGGGACATACACAAGAGATAGGCTAGATGGTATGTTGGGACATTATTGTGTTTCATCTAAAGAGGAAAAAGAATCAGAAAAAATGTTCTATCTTGTCAACAATTGAAATTTAGGAATTAGCATGTCCACTTCTCATGTGCTTGATAAAAAAAATGTGTAGACTATTGCATTTGGATAGGTTCGAATGAAAGTTGTAGAGTTCGATTAGTATTCCCTCGCTCATGTCAAAAGAATATGAAAACCCGTGAACTTTGAATGGTAACAAAATTCAATTTAATCCTTGGATTGGATGGTAGTTTTCTATGTTTGTATCCTCGCTTTACAAGAAGAAATCTAAGGGTTTCTTTCTTTCTTGGATCTTTCATCTTTAATGCAGAATCTGAAAGCCAACTCCTTGTAATTTCGAATTTGTGGGGACAGAATTCTTTCGTTAAATTGATGTATACCCCATTGACAAAATCTTCGTATAGATTTGAAATCTTCGTATGTACCGTAGTCATCAAGAAAAAGTGAAGAATTACAAAAATCTTGAACGCAGAAAATCTACACCCCATGTTTCAAATGTCTGCGAGCCCTTGATTTGTCACGGGGGCAGAAAAACGGCAGCTATATCGAAACGTGTTAGTTTGTGTTTATATTTCAGAAGAAGGAAGTTCAGACCACGCCCTGCTGTTTGTTCTTTATTATTGTTTCATGAGATGGGCAATAAGTAATCAATCTGGAAAACAGATATATTATTGTAAAGTGGTTCTTTTAAGTAGTGTATATCTTTACACCAATAAGACAGCAGAAGATAATCCTCCGAGGTAATTTGAGTTTTGTTGATATACAATAATGCTCCAGCCAGAGACAGTACTGTGACCGGCGAATTAGATTTTATAGGGAATCCCATCACAAGTAGATAAAAGAGGTTAATTAAAGAGTGTAATTTGTTCCATTTGCCTCAAGATTCTAATTTTAGTAACTTCCAAATAAATTAGGACAAGTGGTCACTTTCTGAAATTCTTAAAATAAAAGTTCAATAGTAACGTTATACTAACTTTCAAATTTTCAAGATGGTGCCAATTTGCAACCTAATTTTATTATATTATGGAATAATTTGCAACCCAAAATAATTAGCTCTGAAGATTTTTTTTTTTTTTGGGAAGAAAATAAGGTGTGAATGATGAATTACTCATCCAATATGATCAAGAAAAGCAGAGTGGTGGAATTGTAGCTAGGCTTTGCTCAGGAGTTTATGAATCGACTTATAGTTTGCAAATTAATAGCAAACTAGCAAGATTTTTAAGTCTAGAAGCATAAAATCAAGATTTCTGAATTTTTTTTTTTTTTTTTTGGTTAAAGGCAAGAGTTTCCATTCCACTGGCATGACCCATACATACAACTATAACAGAGTTGGTGGCTCACACCAAATTAACTTCTCATGAAGCATCTTGCATAATAACGTTCTCAGGATTAACAAAACTAATGGACTTGATTAAAATGTATCTTAAGAGGCACTTTTGTTGCATAAACTTACTCAGTTCCTCTAATTAGGTCCTTCTAAATATTCTAACCAAGTTAAAATTAGTTAGATGACAAAATTTCTGATTTTTATCATGGACTCCATAATCTGCTCCACAACTAGAAGCCACGCACGCGTTGAGCAATAAACTACTACTAGGCAACTAAAAAGAGATCATCTAAACCGAATTGAAGTTCCACTTCCATCCACACAAGTTTTCTCGTAAACAAAAGGAAAGAAAAATGGAAACGAATAAGATACGGCTTGATAGTTTCTTCTCCAGCTTGATATTTAACAATATTGAAAATTTTGCAACTTTTGTCTCTTTGTGCGACCTCCTTAGTTATTACTTCATTTCTATGGCAGAAGTGTAGGACCCCGATGCTTTCTCCTTATTTATAGCTCCTTCAATGCCTTGCAATTCCATTCCATTCGAGGACAAACACACAAGTTCTCCACTACACTTTATTCATACATCTGGTGCATTATTAACAGGGCACATTAGCTCCAATTTTTCGTACGCATTTTTGTGCGCTCTTTCAAGAGTTATGGCCCTGATTCTTCTCTCGTTTTTCATAGTTTTCCTGCTCCCTCCAACCAACGCTCAGGGCGATCGACCTTCCCCGGGCTACTACCCTAGTTCAAGAGTTGCTTCACTAGGGTTTAACCAGGGCTTTAGGACCCTTTGGGGTCCTCAGAATCAAAGGATCGAGCAAGGCTCTTTAACAATCTGGCTTGATAGAAGCTCAGGTATGATTAGGTCCTACACAACTTAGATCATCATGTCTCACTTGCACTTTCCTAGCTAGCTGCACCTTTTTTGGCCTCTCTCACAATGGTAATATCATTGCATTTTCTTTTTTCACAAATTGCATGCAGGCAGCGGATTCAAATCCCTCAACCGATATCGATCTGGTTATTTTGGTGCTGCCGTCAAGCTCCAACCTGGTTATACAGCTGGAGTCATTACATCTTTCTACGTGAGAATTTAACTAAATTTATACTCCTACGTACCAAGTGCTTAACTAACCTAATTAGTATATTAAGTAAAAATTGTGCATAATGACAGCTTTCAAACAACGAGGACTATCCCGGGTACCATGATGAGATTGACATCGAGTTTCTCGGGACAACTACTGATAAGCCATATACATTGCAAACAAACGTCTACATGAGAGGAAGTGGAGATGGAAACATTGTAGGCAGGGAGATGAAGTTTCACCTTTGGTTCGACCCCACGAAAGATTTCCACAACTATGCTATACTCTGGAGCCCTAACGAAATCATGTCAGCCGCAGTATACTTTATAACACATACATAATACCAATTGAGTTTCTCATCATTATAACACTCCCAATTATTTTTCCTCTATTTCCTACTTTGTCAAATTACTTTATACGTACTTGATATCACTGTTCACTCATGCATGTAGGGCTAGGGACCTAATTAATTTTTCGATGGAATAATAGCATGGCAAGATATGTCCATATCGAACATTTACTTCAGCTTAGAAATAAAAGTCTCGGAGGGGTAACTTTTATATATATATATATATATATATATTCCAAGTCCAACGTCAGATCAGCCCTACTTCGATATTTTTATGTCCTAAAATCAGTTTTGTCCGTCTCTAGAAAGCACAAAACTTCTTCATGCTGCTGAGGAAGAGTAAATATACTTGAATTGACAGGTTTGGTGAAAAACAAAAGAAAGAAGTTGCTTATATTACTCTAATTTGGTGAAAGAAAAAGGCAGTAGTAAGTGTGACCTACAATTCTTGTTAGTTGTGTATTTACTAATCTTGAAAAAAAAAAATTCTTTAGTCGATTCATGCATCAAGTAAAGAATGGCATTTAGTTGTGACCTGACACGGATTGAAAATGACCAGTGAAAATCACAAGCAATTTACACGAAGCTACATTTTCTGAATCCTCATGTGCTTCATCGCCATCATACATAGCAATCATTCATGTTCATTTTTTTTAAACAATTTTTTTCTTGTTTACGTGTGTGACAATTTTCTTATGATGTGATTCTCAGATTTTTTGTCGACGACGTGCCAATTAGAAGATACCCAAGAAAAAGTGATGCCACATTTCCTCTAAGACCTATGTGGGTGTACGGTTCGATTTGGGATGCATCATCATGGGCCACCGAGGAAGGAAAATACAAAGCTGATTATCAGTACCAGCCCTTTGTTGGGAGGTACAACAATTTCAAATTAGGTGGTTGCACCACCAATGGCGATGCCACTTGCCGCTCTATATCTGCTTCTCCGGCGGGTCCTAGTGGGCTGAGCAGCCAGCAATATGCAGCCATGGCATGGGTCCAGAGGAACTACAAGGTTTATGATTATTGCGCAGATCCTAGCAGAGACCACACCCATACACCTGAGTGCTAGGTCTTATTGGAGGGAAAAAATCTAAATTAATAAAAGAATATATCAAGGTCGAGCCTCAGGATTTAGAAGGTCCAAATTCCCGTTTTCTTAAATTTCACTCTTTCCTTATTTAAAAATTTCCAAAAAAAAAATGAAGTTGTTTTAATTGTCTGGAGTGTTTTGAGATGGGTCCACTTGCCAAGAATAGATGCAAGAGTAGTTGAAGCGTCCAAGCCTCCAAGATTGGGAAGCGGAATCCATTTTGTTTTCTTTGTGGCAATAAATATTTAATGTAATGATCATGTTATTGTATTTGTAATATAGCTGCAGTAGTTGATAGAGAACGTAAGAAGTAATGACACCCAAAAAAAAAAAAAAAAGATCAAAGATGTATGTGGTGAATTGGGAGTGTCTTCATCAGGTTTAACTGTAGATGAGCTCAAATGTATGATTATCTTTTCTTGGTTATAATAAAGAAAATTTGCGAATTCATTTGTGGAAATCACATTCCTCCAATTTCCAAATCCTTTAGAAAAGAAAAAGTACAAAGATTCCAATTATGTTACCATACTCTGTATAAGTCATTAGCTGAAGCAGCCACTGGACAGGCCAAGTTCCATGACTGAAGTCCAATTTTCCTTTGCACCATCGAGCAACAGTAGCCTTATCAGAGGTAAGAACAGCAGCCACAATATTGACTGCAGACGCAGGGATATGATGACACATAGACTGATTCTTGGTTCCTCCAAATATTGATAAATTACAGCAGAGAAGACAAGTCTTTTAACCTATTGAATCTGGAAATGAGTTTGTCTATCCATTGCAGCTCACTATGCCATGTTAGTGGAGCTATAGGTATCACGCAGAGTTAGTAGAAGTTTTTGCCACACCTTGCTAGAAGCGGAACAGTTTAAAAAAAAAAAGAAAAAGAATGCTTCATAGTTCCAGCAGTGTTTTGACAGGGTTCACAAAGCTCAGAATCTATCTTCATCCCCCAGGCCCCAAGCCTGTAATCTATCTTTAGTTGTCAACCTTCCCTTGCATTAAAAAAAAAAATTAAAAGACAACACAAATTGGTTTAATTGGTAAGGCCGGATCACTTTATCACAAAATTTCGTATGTTTGAATCCCATGACTATGTTGTTGGGCTACTGTAAGAACCCTTATAAGCAACTTATGATTCCAAAAGCATGCTCTGACTCTTGGTCATGACTGGAGTTGAACCCATTCAAACTTTTAATTTACCCAAAAAAAAAATTTTTAAACCAAAACGATAAAGGGTAGCATGGCACAGATTTTTGACCCCAAATTAGGTGATGCAGGTTAACTCAATTACCAGGCTGCCTGAATAGAGTCATAGCAGACTTAACATAAAAGTGAATTTTCCAGAAGCAGGGGCAGTCCAATACACTTCATCCCTATCACCAGGACTGGGGCCAAAATACTCAACTTCTATCATGTCTACCTAACAGAACTCTTGTTTATTTTGTAGGCGGCATCTTGGAAACAAAGAGTGTAGAAAATCGTCTCTCAGAAGTCAGAATTTTCAATGTCTTCAAATTGCTTGATTCCAAATCTATACAATTGGATACGAGATAGCATAGTAGGTTTGTGTCCCCTTGACTTTTAAACTGAAACTTGGTAATCAAAATATACGGTGGGGCATACGATTAATGAATAACGAATATTCAAAGAACAAAGACATTTACACGGTCGGAAGATCAGAACATCTTTGAGAGTGTTAAGTTGGATTTATACAATTTTTCGAGTAAAAGATGTTTCGTAATCTCAGGCATTCCCATGAAAATAAATGTCAGCAATGTTGCTTTCCTAATATTACCAATTAGTACATCACTGCTAAATTCCATTACTGAGAACTAGTAATACAGTTAGTATTCTTGGTTGAATTATTGAGACGACAACAAAGATAATTCAATCAAGAATACGACCACAATTCTAAGAAATACGCTAAACAGTAGTTCGATTTTTCCTCATCCCTACGTTTGATGTCTGACTAGTATTTAATGCCATACGACTTTTTCATCCTAGTTGTATCGTACAAGCATGTTTTTATTTTCTAAGGTTGGTATCTATCAGAATTATGGACCATGGTTATGATGCAATGTAGAAGGAAATTACATGCACAAGCAGCAGGAACAGAATTATGGACCACGGTTTGTAATTTTTTTTCTCTTTTGTGGCGTTTTCAATGAGCAGAAATTTTGTATCTGCTAAATATTTTATGCTTCTTGGCTCCTATTGGAATAATGGGAGTGTCGGTACAATTTGATACGACTTGTTCAGTAGAAAACTAGAAACCTGGATCCTATTTTCTTTCTTCTCGTGTGCGTTGTTCATGTGGGATTCAGAGACAAAAATAAAGCCAAAGGCTTTCAAGATTTCTGATGATTTGCAAGTTAAATCTCAATGGATCCATCGATTCTCGAAATTTTATCATCCAAGTATAATGTTCATCATATCTTTGCGATTATTCATTATGATCCCTACTTCTTCCCTTAACACGAATAATTTTAGCATCCATGTGTTTTTTTTTTTCCTTTGCTGGTTCCTTCAGACCAATTCCATACAAGACGCCTTAGAGTAATTAACTAGGAAAAAGGTAAAAACCTTTGGAAAAAAAAAAAAGGAACAAAAAACTTCATTTGCAATCCTTCCAACATATTTCATGGGAAAAAAATTTTTGGGCTTGGCTTCTTGGTGACAATGCTGGACACAGGAAAATTCCTACTAAAGATAGCCGGAGCTTCGGGCCCGAAGTGGCCACATCGCTTCCTGGTGACTATACTGACGAGAGGAGATGTGGGTCGGAAGTAACCACGAACTTATTGGGCTATTCACACGTAAAAGCCACAAGTTGGTAGGTGTCACCAAGATTTAGCAAAAATTCATCAATTGCCTTTAATTGAAGATGATTTTAAAATATTAGATATTGATGGTTTTTTTTTTCCACTTAGGGTGTCTCATCTTTTATTTGGCCAGACTAATCCCTAAAGCTAGCAAAGCCCCATCCAAGGATGCTAGCGAGTTACCTCACGGGAGTCGAATCCAAAACCTTGCAGTAAAGACTGACGACTAGTCCAGGCCGAACTACCCGTGGGGGCAGATATTGATAGTTAACAATATCAGAAAATCCCTTAATCCATCTTCCTTTGGACGACTGTGATTTTTACGTCTCTCTCTCTCTTTCTTTTCCCCTCCAGTTGGAGGATGTTCAGAAATTCTCAAGGTGCTTTATTGAACATGCTGATGCTTAATTCAACATGCTTATATATATATTAAATCTAGATGCAGGCTTGCAGCATTATGTGTAAGTTTCGAATTTTGAACTTACGAGCAGTTGTATAATAGTATCATACTTTTTTATGTTTGAGATGTTAAAAAAAATAGATTTGGAAGAATTATTGGTTAAGAGCGGTAATTTCCTATTTTTCTTCTGTGCAGTTTCTGGACCTGTACCTTAAGTGGATTGCCATTAAAAAAAAAAGGCGGATTTGGTTCAAACTGAAAACGGCCCACCTATACGCCGAAAAAATTGGTAAGAAGAAATAGTCCAATGGTTTTTTGTTAACGGACCAGAGCTAGAAAGCAGGCTAGAGACACAAATTTGCTTCGTTCAGGTAGTTACTTTGCTTCTTTATCTTTACATTTTGCGTCATTTAGCTGCTCATTTTGTCACCTATGGAAGCTTCACGGAACAACCCCCACATTTAAGCTTCAAAGCAATTGTCTACTATTAGTCAAAAGTTTGGTAATTTTCGTGTGTTCTCTGGACTTCTTCCTTCTATAATCACGCGGATTCTACGTCCAATCAATCGTATTCGTTCATGGACCAAATCATATAGAGCCCAACAGGCTGGCCGAATTTAAAAGTCATCCATAGGATGTAATTTTTCAGCGCAGGTATTGCGTCTCCGACCTTAGCTCAGTTGGCAGAGCGGAGGACTGTAGTTGTGAAACCGAACAGTTAATCCTTAGGTCGCTGGTTCGAATCCGGCAGGTCGGAGTTTTTGCTTCTATAATGTTTTTCTTTTTTTTCGAAAAAAAACTTTTTTTTTTTGCTCCCATGTCTATAAACCACCTTTATGTTATGGCTTTTAGTTGACCTAACCTCTTTGTCTTTGTCATCCTTGCAGTGGATGATTTTATCCTGTGGCACTTCATATTTTATTCAAAGGAAAGGAAATAATTTCTAGTGCCTCAACACATTTTTGTTTGGATAGAGTATTATTTGAAATATTATTTGGAATAATTACTGTAACACTTTTTGTAATGTGATGTATGTGAGGTAAAAAGTTGATTGGAAATATAAAAAGGTGGGTTGAGAAATGTGTTTATAATGCAAGCGAAATATTATTTAGAATAATATGTATATCCAAACGAACCCGAAGGGTAACCCAAAACAGAACTGCAAAAGATTCCAGCCAGGCCAATAACACTAGTATGTATAAGCAGAAACTTTTGTATAAGCACTCGTTGTAGAAAAACTAGAGGTGGCAAAATGGGCGGGATTTGCTTGGGTTTGAGATGGAACCGAGTCATATGGGTTTGGGTCCAACCTTACCCATATGTGTTTTGGGACTAACTTGGGCGGGATCACTTTGGGATGGGTTTAGATTGATCCCGCCCAATACCCAAATCTATTTTCTACATATTTTTTTTTCTTTAATTCATTTTTAATTTTTTATATAACTTTAATATTTTTTATTTATTAAATTTCTTTTAGTTTTATTAAATAAACATGCAAGTGCTTTATACTCAGGATTCTCACCAAAAATTGTGTTAACAAATAAAGGAAAAGATAGATATACAGCCATATTCCAACATATATCAAGATGGCCAAGGCACTTAGGGTGTTGAATATTTATGCTCATCATTGTCCGAGGATGACAGGTCTAAACTGACTAAAATGCTAGAAATTCTTGTGGATAATGACTAGGAAGATTGCTAGATTATATTTGCTGGTATGATTATAAAAATTGTTAAAGATACTTTTTGAATCAAGACTCCGTTTGGATTGGCTATTTTTTCAAAAAATAATTTTTTCAAGTACAATGTTATAGTAATATACAATAACTCAGAAAACATCTCATCTATATTAGTATATCAAATATTTCAAAAAAATTTATAGTAAAAATTTTTCATATACACTGCTACAATACAATATTTCAAAAACACTCCAAAAAATAATTAATCCAAACGGAACCCTTGCTATTTGAACCCAATGGGTACCCAAGTATTTCCCAAAATTTCCCATCAATTAATGGGTACAATTGGGATTTGTCCCATTTTAAACCCAATATCAAATTCCAGTACCCATCCCGTCCAAAGTCCCCATGGGCATGGATAACCCATTGAGACTTGGGACAAATTACCACCTCTAAGAAAAACTATTGTAGTAATTTAATATATGTAAAATAAAAAATAATTAAAAAATATAGCAATCGAAAATGAAGCAATTTTTCTTTCAAAAATAGTGAAAAATAGCAATCCAAAGACGCTTTCACGGAACTTTTGCTGGAAAATATTATTGAAAAGAAAAGAAAAAAAAAAAAAAAAAGAAGGGAACCCAAAGCTTCTTGAAAAGGTGCCTGGATAGGGCCAAATTGGCAAAGTTGTGCTTGTTGATTCCTATGTCCGTGACCACTACTGACCCGCTGACCCCTGGGTTGAAAAATCGGTGGGCAATTCCAGTGGCCACCACCACCGCCATACCCCACCGCTCCGTCACAAATTTTCACCATAAAGGCACTCTGACACGTCTCAGCTGTCACTTTGTTGGACCTTTTAAACCCCTTTGTCTGACAAAATTTCTGCTCTTTCTTTCCTCACTAAATAAATATTGATAATAGTAGTAACAAGCAGATGCAGGCAGGCACAGCGCGAGTGCAGACTGCAGAGCAGATTCCAAATCCCCAAAACAGCCATTCATGAATTTACAGCAGTATGAATACCCTTAAATACACTACTGGTACTGAGGACTAGTATTTCACACGCCTCACAAACTCCCATTCGATTCCTTGATGCATTGCATTACTTGAAACAACATATATCAATTCCTCATAAACCACCTTTACGTTCTTTGCTGAATATATATTTTTTTACCTCAAATACATCAAAATTGTCTTTTTTTTTTGTTGTACAAAAGTTTTAAAAAATAGCAATATAAACAGGACTGAACCCTTCGATCGAAGACACTTGATAACTTAAATAAATAAGACACTTGACATAAATATAAAGATGACACTGAATTACCACAAAAAAAAATTACACTAAAGATCCCGTGTAATTGTATGGAACCTGTCTTTTTTACGAAAGTTTGGCATTGTACTATTATAAATATACTAGAGGAAAACCGTACAAATTGTATATGACCGAATTAGGTCCCTGTTGGCAAATTTCTTTCAACACAATTGATGGCTAAAATTGAACTCTCATCTGCCTCAAACACCAACTCTAACCACATATTCCAATGAACCACAAAAGATGATGTCCTGACGCTTTAATACCCAACAATCAAAAAAAGTTCTCTTGAAAGAAATTCTGCATTTATTGCATTTCTATTTTGACTTTTCAGCTTTTGTAAACTGCGTTTCTGCATCAAATCTTGAATCAATAAGAAATGCTATACATTTATTATTTTGTACTACAACTTTTCAGTTTTCACATGGCAAAAGCATACGCACCCATACATTTAACAACATATTATTATTCTTTCCTGATTTTTTTACCCCCCCCCCCCAAAATTTGGATCTCCTACCTACTCTATAATCCCAAATATCTCATAATAAAGTGTCAATAAAAAATATTTTAAAATATTTTCTAAACAAATATACTCTAAAAACTCTGCTACAGCAAGCTAATCCATTAATAAAAGATTAATACTACCATTCCTCTTCTCACATGTACAATAGCGCCAAACCTCAAAAATTATAGTACCACCAATGCCCGATGCCACCTCCAGAAACAGCCCCACAATTGCCAACATCTGGTTATTCTTTATAGAGCATATCAGCTTCATAGGGAATAGGGACCCACACCTACAAATATTCATTAGATATAATCGACCTGTATCTACACATGTTCCCCTGAGTCAGCTGGCAAATCCAAGAAACCCTTAGCTGTCTCCAATTCATACAATCACTTCCATCCACGTCGAGTACACAGCCCCTCTTAGCTGGCATCTATGGGGCTCCGTGGTCCATGGACCCCGCCCCCAAACCCATTCCGCCACGTGTTACGCTCTCATTCGCTCGAAACCCTCCACTTCTTCTGGGACCTGTCGAGCTTCCTTGATAGGGCTTCCAGCACCTGCCACGTGGCATCCCCATCCACCACCGGATCGTTGAAAAGCAGGGCCCTCCTAACACTCGGGTCCCATAGTTTCCTCTGTATGGCGGTTAGGTTAGTAGACGCTACGTGTTCCAGAATCGGTCCTAGCTCTGCCACGTCATTCTCCGCCACCGTGAGGGATATATCCGCCCACGGCACGGCGCCTGGGAAAGGCAACCGGATACCATCGGCTATTATGACCGGCACGCAACCGAGTGCCACGGATTCAACAAGCCTCGGACTCCATGGGGCCCACCCTAGCGGACACAAACAGAACGTTGACCGTACGATCTCTGACTGGTAACCGGCAAACCTATGCCTCTTTAAGTAAAACTTCCGATCGTTCCCGTATTTCCGCCATATCACCGTTCTCACGCGCCTGAACCGAAAGTGACCAAAAGTCAGGGGCATTTTCAAAATTTCAGCGAACGAAAAAAAAAAAAGATAGAGAGATAGCGTTTGTTGGGTTCAAATTTTTTCTTACTTGCCGTAAAACCGGCCGCTGACATTCTTAGGATGGACCTCCATCTTACCCCGGAAAAACGCAAAAATGTCCCGCCGGCCATTGATCGGAGACTTGTCCAGCGTCTTCCGTACACTTTTCGGCGAGATATAGGGAGGTATAACGATACGTTCCACGTCTTGACATGGGTGATCATAGTTGACTCCGAAAGTTTGTAATATTATCGACTTTTTCAAAAACTCAGGTATCCCGTCCGCCTTAGCTCTATCCTCCTATTTTCACATTAAAAAACAGAACTTGTTAACATTCCTTCAAAAATAAAAACAAAAAATACGTTCAAAAAAAATGGTGGTCTCTTTTCTTTTATTCTTGTTTCTTTGGCTTACCATGGCGTGAAAGCAAGCGCCATAATCATGGGATGCAACAAAAATGTGGTCAGAGCCAAGGCTACGATTCCAGAACGGAAGCTCAGAGGAAATAACCTCAATAGCCGAGGCGATGAGGCTTCGTGCATGACCGATGGCTGGGAAGCCATTAACAGTGCTGAAATTGCAGGAAACATATACAGGGACGAAGAAAAAATCAGCCTCCCAAGGATCAAACGTACGGACTTCACTAGTTAACAAAGCTCTGTGGATAGCCACCTCAGAGGCAAACAAATGATTGCTACACCTTCCGTCCTGTAGCCAGTCAGTATTGTATTTAGAGGGCAATTCATATATGTACACCTTCAACCCCCTAAATTTCCCTGAAAAAATTAAGGAAAGATTAGAATTTTTAAATCAAGGAAAAATATTTTTGTCAAACATTGGGTTTTTTTTTTCAAGGGGGGGGGGGGTTCAGGAAATTACCTATTGAGGTGGAATTAGTGGATTCGAATAGAGCACGAGAGGCTTTTAAGCGAGGAAGAATGGTGGTTGTGGAGAGGGAAAGAGCAGAAGGGGTTGGTTTGTGAGTGATGAGAAAAGAAGAGAGGAAGTAAAGAGCAAGAGAAATCCAAAGAAGCCATTTGTAATATCTGTAACAAAAGCTTTTTTCAATGGATTGTTGTGAAGCTCTTCCGCCATGTTTGGAATAATTAACGTTGTTGTGATGGTTTAAGAACCTCATCCTCACGTAGAAACCTCTGTTTCTTGTGGGTTTTTTATGAAGTGATGAATCTGCCATCTTCCCCTGTTTCTTCTCCTATCTTAAACCCCTCCACTCCAGAGAAGAAAGGAGAGGCCTGTGAAAGGGGTTGGGTTGGATGATGTATTTGGTGAGATGGGGTTTTCGTTTTTGGTGCAGTTTTGGTGTGTGGATTAAGGAACAGAGATTGGTTCGTTGAAGGATCGTTTTTGCTTCAAACGGAAAAAAAAAATGATCATCAGCTTTTGGCCTCAAGAAATTCTTCTGTATTTACTGAAAAGAATTGACTTGCAAGTTACAAAATAAAAGAATGGGAGTTTGATCTAGTCCTAATTCTTAAAACAATTATTTTGCTAGCTATGATTTACAAAATCCTGATTGTTTTGGTGTTTCTCGAGGAAAAAAATAATCATGAGATAGCATGCAACAGAGGAGAGAGAGAGAGAGCGAAGAGAGAATGGGGAGCAGATTTGAGAAAGGTTACATTGTGATGGAGCAGAATGAACCAAGGCATTGGTAGCGGGAGTCTGTCTAGTGTTTATTTGATATTTCACGCTATTCTTTAAGATGACTAAGATGCCCTTTTTGTGTATGGACGTATAGTGAAATGACAAAATTACCCTTTTAACTCTTGTATTGATTAAAGATTTTGACTTTCATAATGTATTAGGTTGCCACTCGTTTTTAAACACCTCAATTTATTGCATCATTAACTATTTCTATATTAATAATGTATGATATAATAATATGTTAGTAGTTAACGGTCAACTCAAGTTGTCAAATATATCTTTTCTCCATAATCAATTTAAAATGAATTACTATAAATTAGGTGTTTGGATTGAAGATTATTTAATTTTTTTAAATAATTAATATAGTACTATTCTGTGATGTAATATATGTTAAATAAAAAAATTAGTTTGAAAAATAAAAGAATGATTGAAAAATATTGATGTACTTTTGTAAGATTTTAGTCCAATGTTGATTATTGACATTTAATAAGAGTGATGCTATCCTCTATGAATTTGATTTCATAATTTGTTTGAACTATAATGAGGCTGGAAAATGAAGCATGTTTTATCCATAACTCATTACAAGTCTCTTGTCCCTATAATTTGTACTGTTGTATACCCATAGAGAACTCATATCACCATAGCATACAAAGTATGGAGTACAATCATCATGGAAGAGCAGAAGTTCAGATTCTTAAAATGAAAAGGAAAAGGGAATGGGATGAACTAATTAAAAGGGCAAAGATGGGAGGTAGGTGATGGAAATGACTACTGACTTAAATGAGTATGGTGGTGTGCATCACAAAAAGTTTGAAAAAAGTTAAATATGTCTGCCCAAAAAATTCATTTTCAGAAATCCTAGAAAGTTGAAATATTCTATGTCTGGAACACATAAAGATGCAGTCTGAAAAAGGAGAGTTCGCATTTGTTGTGTTTCTTACTTTTTAAGTGCTTTTGGTGGTGCTGTACACAATCCATGCATTTTTGACGAATTACCCATTAATTAAAGATGTTTAAGATGCTATTCTTAATCTTTTGTTTTGCTGCTTTTGGAAGGCAGGTCACCCATCGTAATGTTCGATTAATAGACATCCTCTTAAATAATACAAAACGTAGGAGTGATAAAACTCATGGATAGTACTGCATTATCTCAATTTGAATTTAAATTTCAAACTTTGCACGTAATACATATTTAGACCCGCTTATGTGTATGCTAACAATGCATGTTTTACTTCCCAAAAAACAAAAGCATAAAAGATTTATCCAAAAGCCATTGGAATAAAGCTTCCGGCAAAGTTTAATTTTTTTTTCCAAAAGATCTTTACATTTTTCGCAAATACATTTTTCAAATGTATTTTTATTTCATATATATCACATCACTACTGTACATTTTTTTTTACAAAAAATTCAAAAAATAACAATTCAAATGATAAGTTTCTGTAAAAAGATCAATATAACTCCTTAAAATTGTTTTCATATTTTCAAACTAATTGTAAGAAGAGAAGATGCATATAGGGTCTTTCACTCTTTCTTTCTTAATTTTCTTTGATTTTTAATGGTCAAAATTAGGGCTGCTAGCAAGTCGAGTCGCTCACAAGTAGCTCGCAAGCGGTTCGATCAAATGCTCGACTAGAATTTGGTTTGTTCGAGTTCAAGTTCGAATAGTTTGATACATATACCAAGTTAAGTTCAACTCTCCATTTTGTGCTACTCGAGTGCTCGCCGAGTAACTTGATTATTGGTATATTATTTATGTTATAGTTTTATTTTAATTATGAAATAACTAATAAGGGTTTATATTTTAGGTAATTTACCATAAGTGTTGTTTACTCAATAAAATTTATAAAATGGCAAAAATGGATTATTGGAAAATCTAAAAAAGAAATGAGGATTTTAGATAATTTATCATAAATCTTCGAGCCTTTTTTTGAATTTTATTTCGAACCCTAGAGCTTGTTAAGATTTGACACTAGTCTCGAATCTTAATGAGTCGAATTCAAATTTGGAAATGCATATTGTCAAGTCGAGTTGAGTTAAATAATTTTCTACTCGCTCGACTCGAGCTCGAGTTCGAGTAAACTTGTGTAACATCGAGTTTGACCTAAGCATAGCATAACTCAAATTCGACTCGTTAACCCCCTAGTCAAAATTCTTTAGACATAAAGTTCTGAACATACATTCGTGATGGTATATAATTCTTATAGGAAGGTTACTTTTATGGAGCAAGATAATCATACATCCTATCCAAAACCATCCTCTATAGACAGCAAGTAAAAAATGTCTTCAAATACTTGCTTAGCCTTCGATCCGATCAATCAGGAACAAACCCCTCATCCATTTGCAGTGTACCAGGCAAACATCCAAAACTAGCACCTATCCTATCAGTAACTTGTTACTATTGATTTTTTATTTTTTAGTTTTCTAAATCTTCGTTTACTGATTGTGCAGTTTGGTAATGTTAATTCCATCTCAGCTTCCACCTAATAAATTTTGTTTTGCGTAAAGTCTTTGATGTAAAATATGCTCCTTCGCCAGCCCGTCTTCCACCCACTTAAAAATGATATTAATAAGAAATAGAACTTTAGGTAGGTGTTAGAAATCAAGCAGTTCAGCCTCTCAAAAAATGAAAATATCATACTAAACTTTGACCCAACAAAAAAGAAGAAGAAGAAGAAACCCTTCCATATTATGATCAAAAGATGAATGAAAAGGTCGTCATTGAGTGAAAACTGATGATTGCATCAAATTCACTAATGTTGAAAAAAAAAAGGGGGCGTTCGGGGCAACCTATTAAGCTGCTTCTGCACGTTACGTTTAATTATTGGAAGCTACCCTCCTTGACTTCGTCATGAAGAACACCCAAGACACGGTAGCTCATTTCTCATGATATTCTAAAAGAAAAGAAAAAGGGAACATTGGATGTGATTTTTTTTTTTTTGCATGTGAACTTAAAGACTAGAAAAGTCTGAAAAAAAAAAATTTTTAAAGCTCTTTCTGGCTGCTTATACACTATGGGACAAGATTGGAATTTTCTTCAGGTCAAGAGAGTGATTAATGGATTTTGACGAATGGAATAAACTTCTTTATTGCGTTCACATACTTTGGAAGTGAGCCGTAGAAAAAATGATCTTGCCTTCGCAAAATTCCATCTCCATGCAATGGTTCTTTGTGGTCCGCGTGATGTGATAAGGGGAAAGAACTCATGAATTCAACAGTAAACGGTTTTCTTATTTTGATCAAATTTGAAGCCAAAGGAATGAAAGTTTTACGATCACTTTCCTTTCCACTATGCTGCAGATCTAAACAGCTATTATGATGAAGTTACGTGTGCTGGACTAAATCCACCAGAAGTCCATCCATTGCATTTTTCTTACGTTTCTTTCATTACAATTCCTCCCTACCTATCGGGCTGGTCCTACTTGTTTATCAAAACCTGTTAGCAGACATGCATAGGAGCTGCGGAGGTAGAAAATCAATCAGCGTCTACCATTCCTTGTGAGTATCAATCATACTCATGGTTGTAATTCAATAAATTTTTATTACATCGTTCAATAATTTAAACTCTTAAAATTACTTGAGGTCTGATATCTATTTTTACACATTTAATGGTAAATTGATACGTAACAATATAGTACCCAAAAAATCACTAAACTTTGGCTTAATGGCCATCAAAAAGAGGTTAATTCTCTCTTTAGATTGTAGGTTGGAGGTTAAACCACACATGCAATGAAAAAAATCAAAAGGAGATACCAGAACACCCCTTTGGTTTATTAGGTTCTGTTTACCTCCTAATCCTTTATAAAGCCTCCTTAGACTCCCCTTCCTGTAAAATAGAATAGATTAGATTATAAAAATGTTAAAGTTGCGACAGAGAAAAAAAATTATCATCCAACGTTGAAACGAGACTACGACACCCAAAAGATCCCCATATTTGTTTGTTTTTCATGTGTGATTGTGTGTAAAGGATTTGTTTGCTCACATGATAAGACCTCTTGGTATAGAAATAAAGAGCTTTATGCAGTTACGTGGCTATGAAATTAATGTGGGTCTTACAAAAAATCTTGAAACAATCAAAGTGATGGTTTTGCGGATAAGTACTAGAATAAACCATTCAAAGCGGGGCCTTTTCTGGACAGCTAAACCACTTAGTCAGCCAACCGTCCTCCTGGCTCCTCCTCCTCCTCCTCCTCCATATCTAAGTCGAAGTCCAAACTCCAACCTTAAAAAAGAAGGGGAAAAGAAAATCCAAGCGGAAGTCATTTTTTCCGTAGAGTTTAAGGAACAGAGACAATTTATGCCTTATCTAATACGAGTTTGTTATCAGATTGCTGCTCTAAGAAGGAATCTCCGAAAAGGACCCGCCGGCCTTTTTGTTTCTTAATTTATCTTTCTGTGGATCATTGCTTGCTACGTATTATTGTCTGGGATAATTGTCGATTTTAGCTGACTCTAGACACCGGTGGCTCTTTTTTTTTTTTCCCCTCCTGTTAATCTTTCTCTAAAAGAAAAAAAAGGTTTATTAGGTACGGATGAGGACACAAACATGACGACTTATGCTGTCGAAGCAAGTTAATCCAGCTAGCTCTAGATCAAGAAATAGAAATGAGAGATGGAGGAGTAGTTTCATTATCTTGAAACAAGTTGTAAAGCTGCAAAAGAATTTTTGTCAATTGGTAAATAAAATATGCCCTATTAAATTGGGATGTATGATATAATTGGGATTCCAAATTCTCCATATATTTTTTTAATTCGAAATTATCATTTATTGTTTACCGATTTAGTTGATAAGTGAGTTTGTTTAATAATTACTGCATGATTTTTTTTCCCCCTCTTTTAAAGGAACATGGGTGACTATCTTTAGACAAAAAGGAGAGATTGAAGTCCATTGCCAAATATAGAAAATTAAAAAGCTCTAACTTTAGTTCATTTTAAATGAAAAATTGGCTGTAAATTGAACAGTTATACCATCTCATCATGCTTGGTAAATGCATTTAGAATTTGGGGATAAATAAATAAAAGGCACATGAGAATCAACAGCTTATCCCCTTAATCACTTGAACCCTTGTCTTCTCAATTACAGGTGAAGCGTTTTATCAATAAGATTACGCTTTGTTAATCACATACACTACCAGTTAATTGTCGGAGAAAATTGTTGCTAATTCTTTACTATATGTTTTTTTTCTAACTTTGTTGGATGGGGACCAAAAGAAAAAGAAAACAGACAGAGACAAAAAAGGCCGCGGGGACTCTGATTTCGGTAAAGTTTGTCATAATTGTGGAGACCGTTTCATTGGATTTTAGAATGATTCTAATTTGTCTCGTTATTTTTAATAAATACATAAACTTTGTAGTGATTTTCTTACCACACATTCCAAATTCCAATCACAAAGATCTCATTAGTTTCAAAATCAAGACCTTACAAATGCTGTTTCGCAAAGAGATAACTGAAATTACAAATACATTTCTGGTCAGAAAATTAAAAAGCGCGATGGAATGAAATAATTAGAAAAGAAGGTGGAATTTTGACTTATTTGTGATGAATGAATATCAAGAAGCTTTAGTATCAAAAACCCCAGAAAAAAAAATCAAGAATCTCTGACATAATTTGCAAAAGGGGGTGGGAGTGCTTCCTGTAAAAATGCAATTATGCAGTAAAAACTTGTGCCAGAACGACATCAGATCGGGCAAATCATCATCAGATGGATCACCGCGCTGGTAAAATCAAGTCATTTGCCTTTGGGGTACTTTTTAATCAACCCCACCTTGAAAAGGCAAATTAAGCTCATCCTTCATGATTGTGGTCTTGGCCGATCATAGAAGCACTAATTAATTACTACATGATAAGATATAATCCCTCCCATCATAGTGCTAATCATGTTCTTGGTCAATTTGAACATCTATTTCGATCCCATCGAGAACTATCAGTCATAAAAAAAAAAGCATGATAATGCGGATTCTTGACGTGGCCAGTTATGCTTTGACACATTATTGTTTTTTTTTCTTTTTTTTTTTTCAATAGTTGGTTTTTTTCAACTTTTGGCCTTGTACGCTATAAAGTAGACATACCTAAGTCCTTAAACCACGGGTAACTAGGAGCATCTTTGGACCTTGAGTTATTCAGTTTCATTTTGAAAATGCAAAACAAGTATTTATAGTTTATATTCTATGTCAATTGTCATGATATATATATATGAGAGAAATTTTTAATTATCATTTTAGTTTTGAATTAATCTTCTTTACGTTGACAGTGTTAACCCAATCGATGTAAATGTATATCACGTCATTTCAATCTAAACCTCAAATTTTACAAATCAGTATGCATCCAAATCCATTAATTTATACACTGTCAGTATAAAAAATATCTATACTTTAGTTTTTCTATAATTCAGTGCTCGTGACGTTGTTGCTTGGATTGTCACTTGTTTGGATGCATTTAATTATTAAACATTCAGAGGAGATAAACAAAGTTCTTCAAATACTATATATATATATATCTCTGGGTTACTGTGGGTGCTCCATTAATTTAGTGGATCCAGCACAGAAGGCAATTTACTGGGGCGATTCTTTCTTGTCTCAGTTGAGAGATTGAGAATTAATTCACAGAAAACTCAAGTGCCAAAAAGACTAGAAACTAATGGTCTAGCTTAACACGGTTTTCAAATCTAATTCGTGGGTTTACAATGCCTGCTATTTAAGATGGACTGTCTTTAATAGACCAGACCAGACCCCTCCTATGCAAGAAAACAAAAGAAAGTTAATTCATACCTGTACACTTTTTAGTCATTGCTTCATGCTCGAAACAGCCCTCATCTTTTTCCCCTCTTTTGCCAACGATATGGATACCATCATAAATCTATGCACTTCTTCAATGTCTTAAGAACCAAATTGAATCCCTGGTTTTTTTTTTTCTCTTTGTTTTTCGTTTTTTTCCCCTTTTCTTTTTTAAGCGAACTTTTTTTAAAAAAAAAAAAATTTGCAATTTCACCCAATTAAGCAGTTGGAAGAAGTCCATACATTATACTGGAGTATATTGCAGCTCTTTTCAATTGCATTAATATGATGCCTAAAGATTCTTCCGGTCGCTGTCCTCCTTGGCCGCTACGTCGAGTACATGCAAGAAAACGGCATTTCAATCGCTCTGAAGATAAGGGGCAAGATGGCCCGTACAATTATTTCTGTGACAAAACAGCCACACCGGCTCACGTGATTTCAAGACCGTATGGGCATTCTGGACCACTGACTTCCTTTGTCCATCCCGTTCTGGCTCACAATTACAGGTTCCATGTTAGGAGGTGAAGAAGCATACTAGCTACTTTAGTTCTCATCACGTTTGATGATCAAGGGGTGAAGCCCCTGTGTCTCTTCTGTTTTGATAAGGTTTGAGAAAGAAAGGAAAAGGAAAAATAAACTCAAATAGGATCTCAGGAGAATAGGAGATGAGCTTATATATATATTTTACAGTTGCTATACAAATGCACTGTTTCATTGGGTACATGGAGATCTCTGCAGATAGTATTATAATCTTAATCCTGTTTAACTTAGAAGGTGAAAATTAAATGACATACACGCAACTAATCACTTAGGATGCGACTAGTTAACTTGGGGTGGGAGAGGTATGGAAAGGGGTGGGAGGATTAAAAAAGAAAAGAAAAGAAAGGGTATCCTTTTCCTTATGTTACATATATTCTCTAATTTACCTTCACTTTCATCTATTACGTAGTACTGAATTGGGCAATGCGGGAAATCTACATAAGCACTCGCCATTATATAATACTATTGATTTTAGTTACCATTATGGAATACTGATTTTGCCTTTCTTACGTACTAATTTTGCATTTTTAAGTATTCATTTCTTGACTTTCGATACAAGTTAACGGTGGCGAAATACACCCTGTCAATAATACTTGAGAAATTGCCTTTTAAAATGGTAACACTTGGGTCTCTTACTCAACTAGTGCCCTAGAAGCAATTGTTAGACAAATCCTTAAAGTTCTTTTGAATAGTTAATTATGAACAAATAAAAGCTATGCTTGATTTATTTTTTCCTTTTAATACTCTCTCTGTCCCACTTTGATAGGCTTGTTTTCCAGTTTCATCCGTTCCGAATTGTATAGTTTACTTTCCAAATGAAGAGTATAGTTAACTTTGAATTTATCTAAAATGCTCTCTTATTTAATGTAAGTTATTTTAGAGTATAACCTAAGTTATTTAATGTAGGTTGTTATTGAAATGTGCAATTTTCTATCAATATTATTGTTGTAATTAATGTAAGGCTAATTATTCATACTTTATTTAATATAAGGGTATTTTAAAAAGATAGTAATTTAGATTTATTATTTCAATAAAATTAATTAATTTTTCTTAAATTGTGTGAAAAAATTAGGACTATCAGAATGAGACGGTAGAAGAAGTACATAAATCATACGTAGAAACCAACTCCGCAGTAAATGAGTTGGCAGGTGGTATTTAATTATTAGAGAGTTGACGCATCAAATTGCAGGGCAAGTGTTAGGTTGTAATTGCAAATGCTGTGACAGAAGAACTGTAGAATCAAGCCCAGCAAACATCAAACAAAAGCGAGAAATATATGGCCCATTAAGAATATGCCTTGGGGGCAAGAAAGTCGTGAACGCCATCATAAACAGTATATATAGTATAATTTATAGTCATCTAGAGACCAGACGAACTGATACAACATCTAGGTACTGAATATAATGGAACTTGTGAGGCAGTGGGGGGGGGGGGGTCCTTTACCAGCCTGAAAGTCATAAAGGGAACAATAGAAAGGGTTGGGGATTCCCGTATAAGAAGTTCCTAAAACATCAAAAACATTTAGGACATTGGCCCTACTCTTGTGGAGAAATGAGCTGTACATGATGCACATGCACGGTGCTGGGGATGAAGCTTTTCTTGAATTGAAGGGTATATACATAATGCAGAACAAAGAAAGAGTTGCATGTGAGCAATTATTTGCAGAGAACCATAGAGGAATGGACTACTCCTTGCCGAGGGGAACGGGAACAAGTGTGGCCATGTTTACATGTGCTTAGCAAGTGTTCTTGTATAGTACGTAATTGGGATTTTGAGATGTGGAAATTAATGCAACCAATCATTTGGCTATTTATGCTTCTGAGTTTCTTTTTTTTTTAAATTTAAAATTTTTTAGAAGGTGAAGGGCGTTTTCGAATATTCAAAGATTACAAGAATGATATAGAGAAGGATTTTTTTTCTTTTTTTTTTTTAAAAATATCCTTCTACCCTTCTTTTTTTTTTTTTTTGTCGACACAGGAGTGTCCGGGTCAATCCTTACGGGGCCCGACTAATCCCCTGCGGCCCGGGCCCGGCGTCCCAACCCGGCCTGAACACGTTAAGTGCGCGGAGGAATCCAGCGTAGCGGAGATTCGAACTTGTGACCTCAAGGGTCACTGGTGAGAGGCGCTGCCGCTGGACCATTCACGCGTACTTATCATTCAACGTGTAAATATATCAACTTGGAATTGCTTTCCAGGGAAATACTTGTTTCTTTACCCCAATAATTTGGCCGATTCAAACGACCATGCCAATGGGCTTTCAAAGGATTGGGTTTTTAGGTCGGCTGCAAAAGGACTGACTGTTTAGGCGTAGGCCTAAAATTCACATAATTCTGGGCCACTGACATGGATGAGGTTATGAAGTTTTGATGGACTACTAAGTTTTTTTTTCTCTTTTTTTTTTTTGAGAGAGTTTCAAGGTGGGAACTGGGAAGCACCAAACAGTTGTTAACTTGTCCTCCATTGAGTGGCTAGATATTGCAAGAAAACTTAACGAAATGTCAAAAAAAAATTTTATGTTTTTTGCTATTTTCCGAAAAAAGTTTTTACGTTTTCCATGAATATATTTCTCGATTACCTTTTTACTTCATATATATCAAATATCTACGGTGTATTTTTCTACAAATACTCTTAAAAATGGCAATCCAAACAGGGCCTAAATCAGAGGAAAGCAGCAACTTTTGAAGTTCAGAAGATGCCACCTCATGTAACTGATGGAGAATTTGCATGACGAAAACAACTTAACCCGACATGTTCTCCGAATTGAACGTGAAAGATCATTCAAGTCTTGCATTTTATTTTTTGTTCACTTTAGCCAGAACTACAATAACCAAAGATGGTTTGATCTCAATCTGGTCCAATCTAGTTTGCCCCAAAAGGCCTGCTCTGATGCCTGGAGACAAATTGGGCCTTGCGGGCTTTTGTGTAGGTATTTTGGGACGTCCTAAGCTAATGAAACACAGATCATAGTCTACCATTGCTCAAACAAGATCTTTTGTCAATTAAGGAAAAGGGTTCCTCTATTCCAAATTGAGAAAGCTTGAATTTACTATGCCAAATTGAACCCAATTGGGTCTAAGATCAAAGTTTCTAATTTGGGCTTCATCCTTTTTCTTCCCTGCCTGTTTATCTTATACCTTAAAGACACAAAATTTTAAAAATTAGGAAATAAGTTGGTCAAGTGGCTCTAGATTTTTATTTTGTTTTCTGTATCCTGGTGGCGGAAGGAGTTGGTGCTATCCAATCCAGTCCATGGTAGACTTCCAACTCCAGCCACACAGTTTCACTATGTCAATGAAGAAGTGGAAATTAAAATAAGTATGAATTACTTTTCTATATAGTGATAATATATACAATTTTATCATTAGATGCATGATATATAATCTAAATTTTGTATTTATGTCGTGCATCCAATTATGATAGTGTATATACTGTTAATACATATAAGATTTACTCAATAAGTATTAGTAACTAATACGTGCTATTTTCTCCTTGAGTAACGCGAGCGTGGATGATCTCCTTTAGCTGCACCAATTGGTGGGCTACTTACCTTGAATGATTCAAGGATTAGTAAGTCAAGATTGTCATTACATTAAGCTGCGTCCGTGACTATGTGTCTCATCTTATACGTATGATTTCCCTTTTTTCTTCCTCTAAATCTTGCAGTGCAATGCTTTGTTCACTAATGAATAGATATGGAGCAGATGTAGTTGAGGATTTAGTGCAGTTGTACGATTATTGTATATTGTACATAGTTTGGGGTACACTTCTCAATCTATAAGCACAACCCTGTAAAAAAAATATACCCCGAAATTATACCAAAAGCTAATTGTATCTATTCCCAATCCCTTAATAGATGAGAATGAAGGCCGCACACTACTACCATACGCCTTGTAAATTGATTAAAGGCATAATTTCATAAACCCTCCTCAGGTTTACCTCAATTACAGGTAGTACTTTTTAGATTTTAAAAATTATGCTTACCTTCCCTCAGTGCTATAAAATGACAAGAACTTCCTTTCTTTAAATAATGAGTCTAACATCATTAAGGCAAGTAATGGACTCTAAATTGAAATTACAAAATAGTAACAAAAATTAGAGAAAACTAGGAAGACACTTTTACTCAAGTTACCTCAAATTCCTTCTTGATCCTACCACCTATTCCGTAACTAAATAGCTCCATAGTCACACACTCCTTCCAACCATTCCATTATTCCTCATTCTCTACCCTAGTCGCCATGTCTTTCTCAAAAAAAAAAAAGAAAAGAAAAAGAAAGAAGACCCTCTCGAAAGAACCTTCCATGCATGGCATAAGGTGTGGAGATGGTTTTGGTGACGTTTTGAACAGAGAATTGGGGAATTAGGGTTGATAGGAAGATAACAAAATGATGCTGATCTCTAGTTTTCAAAATATTTTACAAAGGTTAAAAGGTAGGAGATGGAAGGACATAAAATGGCAAGAAATATAAGTTGCTAGTAAAGTAGTGCATTCCTATCTCGAATGATCTTGAAAGTTTTAGTGTTTTGATTTCAAGGGAAGGAAAAAGAAGAGAAGACGATTGGTGTTTAAAGGATGACAGAAATCTTTATTATTAAGATTTTTTGGCGATGGAAAATTATCTCAGTTTCCGAACTTAAAAGGTATTGTTTGCAAATACCATAAGCCTCGAGAGAGGCCTGTGAACTATGAAATTATCCCTTGATCAGATGCAGGTGTAGGATTTGAACAACTCACAGACAAGACAACTGTAGAGGGATTGTGACTGTAAGTCCCACCTTGTGACGAAATGGCCTTCGACAAGTTGATCAGGTTTCCAACTTCTTGTAAGTTTGCAAAAATGGATATATACACCGTCACCATCCCTTCGTAATTAACCAAATCCAGTAGTCACATATGTCCAGTATCCACCGTCCCAGCAGTTCACGAGAATGTTGGAAAGTATTAGTCGCATTCAGTCACCAACATCTGCAGATGTCCGTTCAAGTGTGTGCATTGTACAGGATTAAGATGCATGAGGAGCTGTCGGGCTGTCATCGTAATTCATGAACTAGTAGTGCAACTATTTTAATTTAAGGAATCAGGATCTCTTCAGTTGAATCTGTCCACCTCAATCCAATTGTTATATATATATTTTTTACAATTTTCAGTATAAACTTGCACAACTTTAATGTAATCGCAAATTATTTATATGGGCTGATAAAATTCACATTTATAATCAGCAAAGAAATCATAATATTCCCATAATGGAGATAGGGCCAGAGGTCCACAACCATTCTGTAATGCAATCAACTGATAATTCTAGCATTATGGTGCAATAGTATGCACCACCATGTTATTATTTGGTTGTCCAACTCAACACAGCTGCTGCTCACTGAGTTCACGTAATTGTCCACTAACATGATGAAGTGGAGGACGATGGATTGATAAGTCCTCCTCTGTAACCAACTACAGTTTCATGGCATTCATGATTGGCTGCATCTCCTTTCTCGAAATTATGATGAACAGAGGCGAGAAGAATCGAAATACATCCCCTGCTGCCATCACTTTCCTTCTATCTAGGATATGCAGGTCGTGATCAATTGTTTCAGTTTCTTGTGTCGAAAATAATTTCTTGGTTATAAAACATGAAAATTTGTTGTTATTTCTTTTTTCTTTTTTCTTTTTGGGTTCTTCGGAACTTGTTAGGCCTTTAAGCAAGAAAAAGTTGGAAGAAAGAGTGTGTGTGTTTGTGCCATCAGAAGAAAGTAAACTAATGGTACCCTTTAAGCAAGAGTTCCAGGATGTGCTCGTGCAATTTCCAGATCATTTTGAGACTAGGGAACTGAGGACCACCAGTTTCTTGATTGCTAAAAATTAGGCGACTAAAGGTTTTACAAGCGGAAAAGTGAAAACACACCACACAAAATTGAGATTAGTAGCCCATGGATGCTGGAAATTATCCAGAATCACCGTTTCTGGAGTATTTACTTCTATTGCCATATGCGAGTCATGTGACAAAAGCGAGAAAATTAAGGAGCAACCAAGAATGGCAGCCCAGGCTCTCTTTTCTTTTAGCTTATCCTTAAATATGTCCAACATTTCTGTCTAAGAGGCAAATCCAGCCTGGGGGCGTCATATCTCAATATAGCCCCTATCTGAAACGGATCACTGGGGGCTTTTTTGCAATTAGATTCATTATAAATTCTCATTGCCTCATCTATCATCATTAATTTATCCAAAATTTTTTTTGTTTACGCTCCCAATTTATGCTATTTCTGTTTTGGCTTCTTCTGTTTCTGAAATCTGCTCATATTTTCTTTTTTGGCTTGTTCTGCATCCAAAATCAACCCCTATCACATTTTGCGTCAAGGCACAAATGGTTGCTCCTGTCTCATCTGGGATGTTTTAGGGTGAAAAGGAATCGCCCGTTTGGGTTGCTGTTTTTTTAAGTTTTTATAGAAGAATATACTGTAATGATTCGATGTATATGACATAAAAAATTGATTAAAAATATGTTCATAAAAAACGTAAAAATTTTTGGATGAAAATTTCAATCCAAATGAGGCAGTAGATGCATCCCAATAGAAATATATATACATATATCCGCACAGTTGATGTAAATAAATTTTGGCCTTGAATGTACATTTCTTTTTTCCTTGTACAGGGTACAGACTCATTTAGTCCTAAAGACCAGTTTACACATGTGAATAGCCGAGGGGCAATCACGTTGGCCCTTGAGTTGATGACAGCATTTCACAAGGCTTCCTTTGTTTTCATTGCCCCGAGGTAGCTTCTGCAACCCCACCCATTGACCAACCCTAGCCTAAGCTGTACATTTTTGCAACTAGCCAACCAACTTTATATGTCTGTGTGCTGGTCATCTGAAATTCTGCAAGCTTTCTACACATAGTCATAGAGAAAAGGATACATGGGGGGAGCAAAAATGAGCAATAGCAATTGCACCGGCCACCGTGGAGGCCATGGGGCTATCCCCTTTGCCGTTCATGTTGTTCGAGGACGATGGTTCTCACTTTTTGCCTCCTTTTTGATCATGGCTGGAGCCGGTGCAACTTATCTTTTTGGAACTTACTCTAAAGAGATAAAGTCTTCTCTTGGATATGATCAAACTACACTCAATCTTCTAGGCTTCTTTAAGGACTTTGGTGCAAATGTTGGAGTTTTATCGGGCCTTATTGATGAGGTAGTTCCAACATGGCTTGTGCTCTTGATTGGTGCAGGCATGAATTTTGCTGGCTACTTCATGATATGGTTAGCTGTCACCGGGAGAATTGCCAAGCCAAAAGTTTGGATGATGTGCATCTATATATGTGTGGGAGCCAACTCTCAAAATTTTGCCAATACAGGTGCTCTTGTTACTTCTGTTAAAAATTTCCCCGAGAGCAGGGGAATCATGATTGGCCTATTGAAAGGTTTCACTGGACTCAGTGGAGCTATCTTGACACAAGTATACTTGGCTGTGTATGGGAATGATTCCAAGTCTCTTATTCTTCTTATTGCTTGGCTTCCAGCTGCTTTGTCGGTGGTTTTCGTGTACACGATTCGCGAAATGAAGGTTGTTAGGCAGCCAAATCAGTTGAGCATTTTTTACTACTTCCTATTCGTGTCAATTGCGCTTGCATTGTTTCTTATGGTTATGACCATACTTCAAAAAGCAGTAGCTTTCTCACAAGCAGCTTATGCTGGAAGTGCAACTGTGGCTTGTGCTTTGCTCTTTTTTCCTTTACTGATTGCCATTAAACAAGAGTGGCTAATCTGGAAGCAAAGAAACCGTCCTGTTATTTCTAGTCCTACAGTATCTATCGAGATACCGGTAGAAATTGAGCCAAAGCAGACATCGGCAGCTCAATCTTCAAGCAAAAAGATTGATGAGAATCAGACAGCACTTTGGTACCAGAACGTCTTTAAGAAGCCAAAGAGAGGAGATGATTACACTATCCTACAAGCACTTTCGAGCACTGATATGCTCGTTCTGTTTCTTGCAACATTCTGTGGACTGGGATCAAGCTTAACTGCAGTGGATAACTTGGGACAGATAGGAGAATCATTAGGATATCCCACAAAAACCATAAAGTCCTTCGTTTCACTTCTCAGCATATGGAACTTCTTTGGAAGAATCTTTTCTGGTTTCGTATCCGAAACTCTTCTTGTCAAGTACAAATTTCCAAGAACTCTAATGATGACATTTGTCCTACTCTTGGCTTGCACTGGCTATCTCCTTATTGCCTTTCCTTTCAATGGCTCAGTTTATGTAGCATCCATCATAATTGGATTCTCATTTGGTGCACAGCTGCCACTGATTTTTACCATCATTTCCGAGCTTTTTGGCCTGAAACATTACTCGACGTTGTTCAATTGCGGACAGTTGGCCAGCCCCCTTGGCTCATATATCCTAAATGTTAAGGTCACCGGACCTCTTTATGATAGAGAGGCATTGAAAGATCTTGCCAGGAGGGGAATGACTAGGTCATCCGTGAAGGATCTGACATGCATTGGAACTCAATGTTATAGGTTGCCCTTTATCGTATTGGCTAGCATTACTCTCTTTGGAGCTCTTGCTTCATTGATTTTGGTTGCTAGAACTAGAGAATTCTACAGAAGTGATATTTATAAAAAGTTCAGAGATGCAGCAGAGGCAGATGATGATCCAGATATGACATTGCCAACATCCAAAACGGCCACTTCAAAGTAAGTAAAAAAGCATTTGTGGAGATTTATTTAGTCCTGATTTGGCTGCCATAAAAGGTGAAGGAAATGATTATGCTTTTACCTTTTTCCCTACCTTCTGGAAGGTAAAATATACTGCCAACATCATGATGGGCAGTAATAGATTTTTGCCATCGGCTACAGGTTGTAATAACTACTCCATATGTTAAAGCCATGAGGTTATCTTGACCCTCAGTGTCTTTCCTCAAATCCTTGAAGAAGAGGATCTGTACCGAAGTACCAGAGTTTATTTACATCAAACATATGCAGTTGTATTGCTCCATCAGCTCAAAAGTGTAAACCTTTTCAAGATTTTGTCCAGACTAATCTGCTCGTTGTTGATAATAGAGGCCAATGAAGTAGCTCATTGTTTTGGCCGCTATGGTACAGAAGTGGCCAAGTATTCTGAATGGGATGATAAGATTCCTTCATTTGATCATATCCAAACTAGTGCTGATGAACTTAAAGATTAATCAAAATGAGCAAAAGCTGTGTCATTCAGTAGATGTTTTAAATTTTCTGTTTTCTTTTTACCCGAATTGAATATAACCATTTGGACAAAAAAACACACACACAAAACAATTTACCTGACTGACGACTGATTGAATAACAAGCCCAGGTTTTAAATAATCATATGTCGGTGGAGTTTATCAAAATAGGGGTCACAATTTGTCTGTTTGTCTGCAGTCTTTCCGTCATTTGTTTGGAATCTCTATATCGATGTGCACTACTGGCGGTGGTCGTCCACAATTTCACTATTGGACAATACACTATTGGACGTCAATTTTCTGCCATAATCTTGTGTCTCTCTATGCCCGTGGCTGATGATAGCCAGGTCCCCAAGCAGCGCATAGCATACAGCAGAAAATTTGGGATTTGTCAAATAAATCAACTTTCTATTAGTGGGATAATGTCAAACTATAGCCTGCCCTCCTTAACAATGACTTGATCTGAAGTTACATGACATCCAATCCCTCGCCTGGGTGCTTTCTTGTTTTTGAAATCTTGTGATTAGAAGTGACGCGGGTGAACTGAACGCGTCTTAAAAAAGTAATGATCATCCCAGCACCTGAAGAATTTCATCTCATGGGTTTTGGGTATCAATAAGACAATAGAAGTGAATCTTACTTGGTATTTAGATAGAATATTATTTAAAGAGTAAATTTTATATAAACTATCAGCGTACACGTTATCACGGTTGAATAGGTGACACATGAACAAATTTTGAATTTGACAGTCATAATACAATATAAAATTACTGTAGCATTTTTTTAATGATTTAATGTATAAAAAGTTAATTGGAAAACATGTACGTGATACAAGCAGAATTTTTAAAATGTCTCCTATAATTTGTACTTCCATCGGATAATTTTCGCTTGAATTCTTGCCTGCAATACTCGAAATTGATACTTCCTTATCTCCTAGTAGTCTCTGAGAAGAGACAAACCTGAAGAAAAAGCAAAAAACCAAAAAGGCCTCTATATGGCCAGTGCCAAAGCACAAGGAATTGCAAAAACCCAATTTCTGATGATGTCCACTGCAGGAGTTACATTACCAAATCCATGCTCTAAATACTGCAAGCTCTCAAGTACACATGCTGGAAAATTAGAATAAGAAGCTGACTAATGATGCATATCATTCAATTAGGTGTCAAAGAATAAGATGTATGTCACTCAAAAGGAAATTCTTAGCGGAGCTACTCAAGCATTAGGGTGAGACATATTTCCTAATAACTGAAACAAGTGCAATGATAAAACACTTTCGGTGCACCATCATTTTCTCTTCCCTAAACTTGAGCCACCTCACCCGGTCAAATGTCCTTTCTCTCACCCATATCTCCAGCAAATTAAAACGAGGATGTACTTCTTTCACATCGAAGGAAACCACTCAGGGTACAACATGGATTCTCCAATCAAGGCTTCACAAGATTTCTAATGAAGTCTTCCAACTGACTTATCTCACCAGTTAAACCAGAAGCTTCTCCAATGACGACTTTGTTGTGACACTGGGAAAATGCAAAGGCTTCACCAGGTGTCCCAAGTGTATATTCATCAGTGACATCTGCCTCAGATACTGCTGTTCTTGATGTCCGAAGCTTGTCACTAGATCAGCAAGAAAATTAAAAAAACCACAACTCAGGTTCTGAAAAATTTAGCAAATAGACGATCAATGAAGATGAAAAGTCATTAGTGAAATTGAAATTGCTATTAAGTGACACAACTTAGTCACATCAAAATAGGCAACAGCATGCAAAACATTGCACAGAAATAATATATATATGTATTAATCTGAAACCACTTGATCAAGTTGGTGCATGAGATGGTTTTGACAGCCAAAGCTAATAATCATAGAGAAGCTACCCAGAACAAAATTTGAATTTAATTATTAAAAAGCCAAACAACAGATTTGATGAGCTTACATTTCTTTCTCCAGCTGTTTTCTGATGAAATCCTTTGTGTGTGCGGTGACTTTATCCACCTTGTTGCAGAGGATGAGAAGTGGAATCTTCCTCTTTACAACACTTGCAGCTGTAAGAACTTCATAGAGATACCTGGGCACATACCAAATAAGAAATACTAATACATTGGTATCTAGAATAAACACTGGTAAGAACAAACAACGCAAGGGCGGATTTAATTACTCTGAGGCAGCACGGCAGTTAGGTAGGAATTCCACAGCATCAACAACAAAGACAACGCCAGCTGCTTGAGGCAAGAACTCATCTAGTTTGGCTCGAAGACGAGAATGCCCAGGAACATCAACAATGTGAACAGGCTTTATCTTGCCCTTCTGCAAGTCCAGGATAGTATCTCCATTAAATGACACTTCAAAACTTACAAGGGAAATGGAAAATAATGTTGAAATGATTCCATCTCACAATATCTAACTGGAGAATCTACTAGATGACAGGTCAACTATCTTATGTTATTGAAGAGAGAACAACTAACATGTCTACATGCACCTTCACTATCACCAATGAGATGGTGACACATATTTTTCATGGTTTATCAAGTCAGATATTATGATATCTTTAGCACTTTCTGTGTTGTATTATCTAGACCTAGAGAATTTTCTATTCCTGAGATAAGAATGGGCAATAAGAGCTGACAAGGATAGAAAAAAAGTTAATATAAACTGGTGTGTTTTCTTGTGTTATTGACAAGATCAGATATCTTCTCAGTAAAAACTCAGCAGCAAGCATCTCCAGTGTCCTAAATGTATCTGAAGTTTCTTTATGCTCATGCATGCTTCTGGCGTAAGCAGGTTACCTTAGTTGTCTCAGAGTGCAGTACAAAGGTGCCTTCATTAGGTTCCATAGATGTCACAGTACCCAGATGAGAGGAGCCATCACGGAGCTTTGATAAAGGCAACGAACAATATGTCAATAGTGAAACACATCAAGTTAATGAAATTTAACACCAAGAGGTACCAGGCGCCCTAATTATACTAAATTCTTACTTGGTAAAAGAGAATGGTTTTTCCACTTCCACTGAGCCCAGTGAGCACAATGGTATTAGATGTTTTGCGTTTGAAAAGTTTAACTGCAATATCAACAAGATATGTATAAACTTCATTAGCTTCTGTGCAGGAAGAAACATTGCAAAAGTAATAAATATCACAAGAAAACATGCATCCTCCAATCAATCAATGCTCATAGACGTGGGGAAAAAAGCATTTATCATAGCAAATGATAGGCATCAGTTTTTAATTTTCTGCACAGAGTAAGTCGATATACTTGAAGTTATTACATGCTGGAAAAAACTATTCACTGAAAAAAGTGGGCACAAAGAGCCTATCTAGTTTCACCTAATGCAATGCTAAAAACAAAATCAAATGCCTTGTTTCAATCATATCCATAATTGCAATTTCATGCTTCACACAACTTCTCTTCACCAGAGACAATTTACAGTAGCCCAGACAGACAAATTAATGTTAAATGTGGCACAATCTCCTCTTTTGAAGATATGAGCCGTTATGGTTAAATCTAACTCAAACTAAAATAAAGGTACGCTTGTGGCCCCTCAAAGAAATCAAATAGGCCAAAAGAGCACATTATTATCAGAGCAGCATGCAGCACATTGAAAATATATGATAAGCACACTCACGCACACAGGGCTCAGATGTACACACTTGTATCCACAGACATGAAAGTTTCTTCTGAATCTCATAAGTCGATGGAAATCTACTGTATGGTAACTCCACCATGCATTTACCAGAACCAGAAAAGCTACATTTGGCAATATCATTAACATACACCATTTTCAGCATAACTAAGATGGTCTATAGGGCACACCAACAAACATAAATGAAGCAACTCTAAATCAGCAGATACGCTCCCCATCGGCAGGTTAAAGGGAATAAAAAAAGGTTCTAACTAAGCAAATACTTATAAGTATGCGGCCGTCATGCAAAAAACTGAAAAATGAAAATTTCATCGTCAACCAAACTGTTACCATTGCTAAACCTTAAGTAGGTGACAGGCCAGATAGATTATATCTTGCACCCTAATTTAAACCTACAGTTTCCAGCACTAATTACACATATCAAAACTCTAAATAGCATTCATTTGCATTTTAAATAAATAGTTTGATCTATATATCCGTAACACCACTTGCTCAACCTTTAAACCTAAATTACAAGAATAGGAAAATATGCCTTTCATGTTCCACTGCCTAGTTTGTGATCAATTTAACCGGTTTTGCAGACTGCAAATCTCATCAAGTACAACAGCGCTTTAAAGTCACACCCTTTAATTGTTAAGGCGTCGTGTAATAAACATGCAGGAAAATTGATATAGTTCATTCAACAAATAACTTTAGGGTAGCAGAATAAAGTACAGCAGAAAATTCCAATAAGCAAAGCACAAAAAGAAAAGGATATTACTGAGTATGAGTAAAAGCATGGTGAACACGACTACGGCAACGGCGACATAAAGTTGAGCTGGTGATGTCCTCTGAATCAATAACTGAGCTTCTCCTACCCATTTCTGTACATGAATCTTCACTTCTGTCTCTATCTTTTCAAAGTCCATCTCTCACCTACTAAACATACACCACCAAAGAATAGGGATTAATCTGCAATTCAGATTGCAGTTAAAAAAACCCTAGAATTGATAACTCTCTGCTTTCCTATCTATTAGGGCAATTAGATCCCAATTTCAAATTCAGTTCTTTCAAAACGACAATAAAGAGGATTTATGAGCATGCTATATTTTCTACCTCGACAAAAAGGGGTTGAAGTTGAAGGAAACTCCGATGCCGACGGCGGAAGACAATCTGCTCGTGCTGGTGAAATTTCAACCGAAAACAAGTTGGGAAGTTTAAGGGAACGAATAATGGGGCAATGTTGGGGTGGTGGATTTGGGGGAATACGGCAAAGGAGTAGTGTTTGCGGAGGTTGGAGGTGGAGGTGGAGGTGGAGGTGATGAGTCTGGTGACAGTGGCCAGGACCCAGTAGAGAAAAGATCACAAACGGATTGGTTTATTTGCCCCAGTTACCCAAACCCGTTTCTATTTAATATTTCACCCTCTATTTTTGAATTTTTTTTTGCAAGAATCTCTTTGTCCCTCCAAACAAGTTATAAATATTTATTGTTACGGAGGATTCAGTATAGAAATGCGACATAAAACCGAAAAGTTATACTAAGAAAGTTGTATTTTGTACATAATTAAATCTAGTACTCGCAAATGATATAAGTGATCCTGTTAAGGGACGATTAATTTCTTGTTAATGCATCCAAATTACTCATATGCACTTCGGAGATTAGTCAAATTTGTGCAGATACTTATATGTTAAATCTAGCAGCAATTATGGCACAAAATGACACAATGAAAAATATAAAAATTCGTCATTTTTAAGATGATTTTTTGCTGACAGTGCCTTTTAACGCATTTGTTAACACACCTAATATTCACCTAATTTACTATATATATACACATACAAACAACTATTATCTTCTTTTACATTTATATATTTTTCTTATTTAATCTTATCTACCCTCCCTTGTATTTATTTATTTTTTCTAATTAATCTCATATTTTAAAAATTCAACACAAGAAATATATTTTAACGACTGCCCATAAAAAAACCGTTTTAAGATTTATTGACTAGGGAAAGAAGGAAAGAAAGGGATTTTGTTGTTGAAGATAATAGTGACCCTAGTGCTCGTATTCCACGATGAAAGCAGTCAAGGTTTTGGACCATGCATGTTAGGAAAGTAAGCTGCTGAACACAGAATTCTTCTTCTTGCCATTCATCATCAGATGCTACATTTGATATTCATGGCCACCTTTGGCCATATGAAACACGATAGCCTCTCTCTCCTCCAAGATCATTATTACTTAGTTAAGCAGGAAATGTGGAAGTTGGTTGTTTGGTAATATTGGCATTAAAATTTCAGCATTAAGTTCTTCTGACATTCTTCTGCCTCTCTCCAAAAAACCATCCAGCAGATCAGACCATTATCGATTGGGATGGCAAGTGAGATGTTTTCAGGCTTTGCAATGCATCTGCTTCAAGCTGGATAGTTCTCAATATTTGGGAGATGCATGCAGGTGGAATTGATGTTTTTTGGGAGATGCTCGCAAGAAATAAAATGGTTTGTTTGGATAGTCAACTTATCCCAAATATTATTTCGCTTGCATCATAAACACATTTTCCAACCCATCTTTTTATATTTCCAACTACCTTTTTATCTCACATATATCACATCACAAAAAGTACTACAGTAATTATTTCACATCACAAAAAGTACTACAGTAATTATTTTAAATAATATTTTAAATAATACCATATCCAAGCTTCCCTGGAGTTGGGGGTAATGATTCAAAGCACTCTCAATCTCCTAGGCTCTCAAAAGACCATGGAATCAACCATGAATTTTGGAGGCTCTTATTTTTACTCAAATAGGCTGTGTGTCCATCGACTTTTCTAGTCTCAAAATCCACAAGTAGTTGGCCCAGCGGATTATGGAATGTAATTGGCGCGATTTTCACAAGCAAATTTGGAACTTGAGCACAATACTATAAGCATTCAATACATTTCAACTTCCAAGGTGTACATCATAATCATGCATACCACAGAAATTAAATAACGAAAAGTAGCCATTTTTCAAAGAAAAACTAGTGCGTTTTCTGTGAACATATTTTTCAATCATCTTTTTACTTCACATATATCAAATCATTACAGTAATTTTTTACAAAAAAATCTAGAAAAATGTAATCCAAACCCACTTTTTCTTCCTTTTTTTCATAACAAAAACAAAGTTTTTTTTTTGTTTTTAGGATTCTTAAGACCCAATTAATTGAAAGATAAATTTATGAGACGTAAACATTCTATACCTATACCTGTACCTACTCTACTCTACATTCCAGAAAGGGAGACTATCTCAAGAGGGACTTAAAGACCTTCCCAAGACCCTAGTGATCATTTGACCAATAGTTCAATGGTTGGTTGGAACATTAATGGGTCAATTATCTACTCTCAATTTCCCTTATTTCCTTTCTTTTCCAAAAGATACAGTTTTTGGAGAACACAAAAAAAAAATGAAGAAGAAGAAGCTGGTCTATAAGCAGAAATAAATTGGGCCTCAAAAACAATCTGAATGTCCCAAAAGCAGCAGACTAGGCCCAGCCAAGCCGGTTCCCCAGAAAATGATGATAAAAGACAAACAAAACAAAATTACTACTTAATATACTTTCCTTGCCGCGCCTTTCCTCCGGTATTTGGGGTTGTGATGAATTTTGGCGCCTCCGACAGTTAGTAGTTTTTGGAGGAAAATAAAGGGAAACCATTTATCTGTTCGTAAATTTGCCTTAGAAAGACCAACTGTGTGTTGTGGAAGAACGAGATATGGAGGACATTGGTGATTATTTGGACTTCGAATTCGATGAGCCCATCAAAGTTCCTGCCGCCATAAACAAGAAAAAGTAAACCTTTTTCTCTTGTTCTTCTTCTTTTTTAAATTACAAATTTACGATTGTCATAACTCGTAACTGCAACTTCGGTTGAATCTTGAATTTTAATGTTAAATTTTGGGCAGGAAAAAGGTCATAGGTTTGGATGATCTTGTAGCAGATTATTATCAGGAGAAAAGCCAGGTTATTGAAAGGGAATCCAAAAGGGCCAAGTCTGAAAAGCAGATATGTGATTCTGATGATGATTTGGATGAAGAAGATGCTAGACAAGTAAAAGAGTTTGAGGATCATGTTGATGAGTTCCAAAAGGATGTAAATTTACACCTTCTCATTTACCTTTTATTTTAATTAAGATGAGTGATGGAATTGTTGTGTTAACCTAGTTGAATTTTGCTTGCCCTCTTGAGTTTTTTCTTCACAGCTCTTATTTTTTATTTATCTCAACTACAAGCACGAATTTTATGTTTAGCGTCTCTTAAATTTCTCAAAGATTAAGCCTCAACTGTGAAACTGCGAATGGCTCATGAAATCAGTTATGGTTTGTGTGGTGTACCTGCTACTCAGATAACCGTAAAGCGTCAATTTTTTGGTGTTGTCATGTGGACTAGTTTAGGTCAATTTTGTTACTACATTGAGGTCGAGAGTCTGTCTAGTTTGGAGTGTTATTAAGCATGATCTTCTGTTCTGTAGATGGGTCAAATAAGCAATGATGATGACACACATTTTTGGGGTTTCCAAGTTTTTGGAAATCAGGTGAACTTTCCATGTTTAATTGAAGTTCTTTTTCATAGCGTGACAGTTTGGTTGGCAACCTTTCAGTATAACTTGTGATGTCATTTCTTTTTATGAAAGTTGCAGGAAGTGCTGTCTCCTGTGCGGTTTACTGAAATTGATTGTTGTGAACTCTTACAGTCTTTCCAAAATCACGAACTGAATTCTATGGTTGAACTCGAAATGGAGAAAGGTCTTCCTTGTTGCTTTCTTATACTGACTTTTAGATGATCTTACTCTAGATTAGTTTTACTAGAGCTACCAGTCATATTCCACTCAGTTTAAAATTTCAAGCTAGCTTGAATTTCACTAGGAACAATGTTCTTATGCAATAAGCAGTTTACATTGGATGTCGAAATTCGTTACTTCCTGTAATGGTATTGCAGGAGAAACGTTTCTTGAAGGATTACTAACAAATGGGTGGCTCTTGAAGTTGGTTTTTATAAGTGGTCAGTTGGAGGATTCCATAGCAACATGGACGTTCAATCTCAGTAAGTGAGAGTTTCTTCTGAAGAGATCAGGTCGCAGTGCTATTTACATTGAATTTAACATTTTTCAGTTACCTTATGCAGTGTTGTATTCATCAAAGGATGTGCTGAGAAGAAGTGCATGTGACTTATGGTGTAGCATCCTTCTGCACAAAAACAAGGTTGCTTATTTTCTGTTTCATAGCGCACTTAGTCAAGTTTTCTACATGCAGACAAACATGACTGTCTTTCTTTTGTTTGGAACTGTATTAAATGTCTTCGTTATTAATCAGCCGGACCATTCGAGTATCAAGTTGGAATGGGTACCTAGCCATTCTGAACTAAAAAAAGCGCTTGAAGTATATGGCTTTCAATTGGATTCTTCTTCGAAGTCATCATCTGATGTTGAGATGGTTCCTGCAGGTTGAAATCTACATCTTCAATGCTTTAGTTCTAGATATTGTATTCACACATCTTCTGTTTTAAGTGGGTAATCCTCCTGAGAGAATGTATAATTACCTTTACCGAAATAATACTACAAGTTGCATGAAAATTCACCAAGAAGATGGTTGGGGTTAGTGGATAAGAAATTAGGAAATCGAAATGGAGAAGCTGCTCTTGCAACATTCTTGTTTAGCCATGCAGCTCTGAATGAAATTATTTGGTTTTTTTTTTCTTTGTTAGGCATTTAATCTGGTCCAAGACGAACTACTATAGGGAGCTTATTAAAGCCATGGAATTCAGATTATGGTAAAGTAGCTGCGGCGTGGGGAACAACCCCTTTAGTGGGTGTCACAACTTTCTACTGCATGGCCTGTCAAACAAAGCTTGCCTTTGGCATTTAATTTTCTCCTACCAAAACATGCTTCATATACACTGAAAACTGGTGCCTTTCAGGACACTGCTCTGACCTTACCAGTTGTTGTGGCTATGTATATTCTCAACAGTGTAGAATAAGAAACTTGACTAAAGACAGTTCTTTTGAAATGATTTCCCTTGTGAGAGAAGGAAAGAAAAAATGAAAAGAGACACCGAGAGCACAAGGATGCCAAGGACCATATTGAAATTTATCCTGGATTTTCCTTATCAATTTCAGTCTTTAAGTTCACGCTTGTCTTGCTAAAGTGAATAGAAATAAATAAACAAAAGTAAAAATTCCAGGCTAAGCTATTCTGTGGGTTTTATGCTAGTGTTAAATGCTTAACTGAAAAATGGATTTTAGGTCGTAGGGTTGTTTTTCTTTGATTTGATTCAACAAGGTAGTAACTTACGAATTTGTAACCTTTTTTGGTGGCATTCTTGTCGATTCTTTTCAGATTCTGATTGTCCAGGACCGCCTCAGAATATTCAATACTGGATTAAATATGTTAGAGTTTGCTTCCAAGTAAGGTATGACCTAACTGAATTTTTTGCTGCTTCTAATATTTCAGCTATATAGAGAATCCTCATATTAAGTACTGCAAATCTTCTACTGGTTTGACTGTACTTTTCTTTTGTAGGAACACATGGGGAATCTTATCTTCATCAGAGGCAGAGGATTTGACATATATAATTATCACTATGTTTCTAGATCGCGTAATGTTGGGCCTCTCCGTGGTTCTACATGAGTGTCTGGTTGCAGCTATTAGTTACTTCAAATATGATGAATGGCAAGCAAGCTGTCACCAAATAGCAAAATGCCTTGCATTAAGGTTTTCTAGATGCTTATAATGTTTTAGTCCCTTCTGCATTAATTTAGAGAATTAGTATGTTTTGCTTTATCTGGTGCCTTTCCTTGTCATTTGTCTCTCTTTGGTTATCATATAGGAATTTTAGAAACTGTACTTGGAATTATCCTTAATAATGGGTATGGACGAAACAAAATTGGGAGATTTAAAGGTGCGTAAGTATTGTTCCTGACTTGGTTGAGTTTGATATGGTAAATCGAGAGAATATTCTCATCCATGTTTCATTATGAGACAGAAGGCCAAAAGTTTTGTATCCGACAAGCATTGTCAGTGTGACAACTAATTGCTCATGTCATGAGACAGAAGGCCAAAAGTCTCGTATGTGACAAGTGTTAATTACTCATATCAAGTATGGGAACTTTCTGCTTGTGGATAGGTTTGTGAAGTTATGGATAGTGCATTTAGTATGACCTTCCAAGGATGCTGCTTCCCTGTCCCAGATTATTTGAGCATTACAAATTTGCACATAGTTTAAGATATATCATCTCTATAATCATGAGACATGTCACAATACACCAAAGTTACCTTCAATTTACATTTTGTGATTAATTGTCCAGAGGACTAATGCATTCTCAAAAAGGGAATGTTGTTTATGAGTCTATGACTTAAAATTCTAGGTTATCTTTATTTGTATCCCACATCCAAGTCTGATACCTACCAATTGGTTCATGAGATTGTACATGAGACACGTAATGATCAAGTGGACATTTTCTGGAGAGAGTGAAGTGGATGGAGGTTAACATTGGGCAGAGAAAGTGCATGAGAATGTTGGAATTGCTTTTTTTTATGCTTTTAGATGATCTGCTAAGCAAAATAATCTGCTATGTTTAAAGCCATTGTCAGCCTTTTTCTTCATCCTTTTGTTTTCCTTCACCAAGTTTTTGCTACAGATAATTTGCTGATCTTTTCTTACTATGGATTTTGTTTAATGAAGACTGCCTGCAGATGTAAATTGCCTGAGAATTGTAGACAGTATCTCAGCAATTGATGGGCGTAGTAAGCACCTCAGAAGTGCTGTGGCTTTCCAATTTCTTGTGAAATGCTTTGATGCTAAGGTACAACTTGATGTTGGTATCACTGTTATATCAATTGATGGTCTGCATCCATTTGTACTTTTGTGCACAATGTGTGCGTGTTATCATAGAAGATACATTTCTTGGCTGATTGTTGGACATAAGCTGCCTTTTTTAGGCTTTACTTCAGAATAATTTTATTTCGTACTAACTCATTATATCTGAGCACTTAACCTAGCTGAAGCATTCATTAGCTTTAAGGGAAGACATCAGATTCTGACACTAAGACAGATTTTAGAACCTAGCCTTTTTGACCTGATCACTATACGACTAAAATTAATGTGAGAAAATCTGAAAACTGCCAAACTTAATAAGTATTATGTTGCTTGACTCTACCCAGATTGGTGGAAAGTATGTTCTAGAACTGTCAATCTTTAGAAGATTAACTGATTCTTTTCTAGTGCTTTATGCTTTGCTTAGCTAATTTACCGTTGCGGTCACCTTCTTGCTACCTTGATGTAGTTTGAATCTGGTTGTTTATACTATTGGTTGTCTAGCAGCAAGATAGTAATATGTCTATAATATTAGTTTGCAGTATGTGGTTTCTAGCTAATAGGCAGTTTAACTTGATGACTGCTTGCTGGTGTTCCTATTTGCTGCCCTGTGGTTTATCAACCAATTGTCCTGAATTTCTGCTGCTTTTCATCTTGTTACTTCATTAAAGGTACTTGATGCAGAAGAGATCTTGAGGTTGCTGATCTCAATTAATGTGAGAGACAACAAATGTAACCTTTTCAAGATGTATATAGGCTTGAGTTTGGCAGAAAATTGGCTTTTATTCGATCCCCTGTTGAAAGACAAACCAATCCTACGTGAAATGTGGGGTCTCTGTTTACGTAACTGTTCTTGTCAAATTACCAGTACGGATTTGAGGCCCTTTGCTTCAAAGGTAAGAACTTGATGGTCTCTCTCATTTCTTAATAAATTTATAAGTAGTACTGAAAATATATTGATATTGCAGGTCCGGTGTAAAGCTACATATCTTCTTCAAGGAACTTCCAGTAGATGATTAAGGTAGGCCTTCCTTGAGCCGCTAGGTATTGTTCTGGGAACTCTTCTCATCTGCTTTACTTAGTACAGCCAGAATAAGAACATCTGGCGTATAATTTGTCTTTATTCAGTAACAAGTCCAAGGCTGTTCTAACTCGCGAAGCAGCCGACAGGGGATTTGGGTTGTTTAGTTCAGACGAGACTCAGCTGACTCCTTCCAACACTACAGTTACTCAAAGCCAAGTAATACCATTTTCGCTGTCATCATGGTTGTTTTGGACACTAACTGTTTCCTACGGATCAGTGCTTGAAGAGTGTTTTTGGAAGGCAAAGCTAGCTGCCTGCCCTTTTGGATGTCCGGTGAAGTATGATGATGTCCGAGCCATTTTGCCTGTAAGCAAGTCTTTTTTGTGTAATTGTTGGCAATATCAGACCTGGAGATTAACAAACTGTGTCTCGGGTGACTGGGCAGTAGTAGTCCTGTGAACTTGCTAGATTTTTCGCTTCACTATTCTCGTAATCTTCTGAACTATACATGTCGGGTGATTGTCAACAATTTTTTGGCGAGATCATGTTGAAGAATGATGTACAGTGCAAATCAAGAATGAAGTCAATTTAATTTCCCGGATCCTTTCTTTTACTAGCTTGGCGTGTTTTATTTTCACATTAGTTCTGTAATGTTAAAAGAAGATTAAGATGGGCATTTGCCTTGTGCCATCGAGTTACAATTGATAATCCTGAAAGATAGCATAGATAATCCTCAAATATATAAATCCTCAAATTCAACGTAATTGTACTTTAATTACTATATGAAAGATAGCACCACAAGCCACTCAGATTTGTAATTTAAAGAAGTTGAAGTCGAAGCAGCAGTAAAAAGAAAAAAAAAATTGCAATTCTTGAATCCGTCGAGGAAAAGAATAAATTTATGTTTTTTTTGTTTGAACAACAATTTTTCTGGAAAGTATTCTTCCTCCTTCAATGCAGAAAGATGTGTTCGCAAAGAAACTTGTCTATTACATTACTCGCCAAAAGTTGCATAAATGGTCAAATTATTGATGCTAAAATTAAAAAAAAAAATCAAACTTCTTAGTTTTCTTGTACACTAAATACTAATTTCATAACAGTTGACACATATTAAAACATAAGCTAAACTTTTTCAAAAAAAAAAAAAAAATCTTTTGAAAATTACTCTTACACAAATAAGAGAAGATTTAGAACATGGAATCCATAATTATAGACCAACTATGGAAGTGTAAAATATGTAAATCTATCTTTTTCGTAGTAAATAACATTCAAATCATTAGGTTCAGTTTAGTTGCAAATCATTTTTAGGATTTTGCACACCTTTCAAATATATTTTAGGCCAATCTTAACAAAGTAGTGTAAAATTTTTAGAACTCCTTTTTCTTTTTCCTTTCTTCAATTTTGAAGTTTCAAAAACGGGTTAACATAGGCTCAGGGTTCGGAGAAAGCGCTCTGGCAAGTAGCAACTTTTAAATGTAAGAGGCTCGGATCCGTGCCAACCACCCCTTAGCTTCGGACAGCCGTTGGAGATCCGAACCTGCGCTCACTTTTCCAAAACTGTCTTTTCAATTTTTTTATCAGTGCTTGCTACAGTACTGTATTGCATCTTTGGCGCTTTCTCAATCTTTTTCTTTTGCTCCCCTTTAATTTCAATTCTCTCGTATCATTGTCTACTGATTCCTTCTGTTTCAGAGGGAACGATTAAATCTTTGGTAGGAAAGTTAAAGGGAAATTCTTGCTTCAGTCTTCTTTACAGACAAGTGTGTTCAAGAATTCTCCCTTCTGATTCTATTTCTATAGAAAAAAAATCTTTATCTATCTATATATATATATATATATATATATACATACACCACATTCATTCATTGATTTGGTAATTTTATTACACAATCAGAAATCCCAGAATACCATTTTTCTTATTTCTTGTCCCTTTTTTATTTTTACTTCTGGGGCTCCGGGTGATTTGAAAATAAACTTTAATCTTAAACATTTTATGATTTCTGTTCGAAAAATTTTCTGGGTTTTAAATCTTGAACTTGTCTGTTGAACACAAACTTGATTTTCACAAAATTGAAGTTTTGGTGTAATTTAAGGTTTAAGGTCACTTCGAGGTTTTATTTGGTACACAATGAAAGGGGATAGAATGGCAAAGAGGTCTTCTTTTGGGAGCGTCGTCAGGAGAAGATTGTCAGATATTACCAATTCTGCTCCACAGCCTAGATCTCCAAGCAATGTAGAAAAGCCCTCCTTGGATCCTTCTTCTAAGGAATATATTGATCATCTTGCCAAGGTAAAGTTTTTCTTGGTCATATTTACTTCTGCTGGTGTTCGTTGTACTTGGTTATTATTTTTTATAATTTGTTTGTATTTGGCTGTTTGAAACAGGAAAATATGGCACTGGTCAAGCTTATTCAAGATAAAAAGTACGCTTTAATTGTTGTTTTTGTGTTGTGATAAAAAGTATGCTTAGCAGTTTCCCTAGAACTTATTTCTGGAATCTAATTACAGTAAGGCGATTGAATTGAATGGAATTGAGCTCCAAAAACTCAGAATCAATCTTCAGAAGATGCAAATGCAGAATTGGAATCTTGCTCAAGCCAATAGTGTTATGATAGCGGTTAGTTTCTTTTCCATCAGTTCAAAAGTTAGTCCTTTTAATGCTCTGCAAGAAAATTTTGCCATTGTCCTCTATAACGTGTCTAATCTTCTGATTGTGCAGGAACTTAATTTCGGGAAAGAAAAGGTTAGCTCTTCTTATTGCAATAGTAATTAACGAATTCTGCTCATTTCTTGAAGGAGTGGTCTTAGAAAATTTATCTTGTTCCAGATGAAGACCCTACAGCACGAGATTTCCTGCAAGGAGGCACTTCTTAAATCAAGGAGTTTGGAAATCAAGGTAAGTTTTTTTCAATCAGAAGAGATTCCTTTAGTTTCAGTAGAATCTTTAGTTTCAGATGTTCACTGATCGGTACATGAATAAGCATTTCCCCTCCGAAGCTGGATATTGCACTGCGAAGCTAGATTTTCTCCTTTTTCAAGAGAAATTGTGTGACTCTTTCAGCTCATATTTGAAGTTTCACAAAGACTAAGAGATCCTCAACACAGCTTAAAACATCTTGTGCATTAGAAGATCATAGTTTAGCAATTTTATCACAAGAAAGGCATATGGTAGGAGGCCATAATTTAGCGTATCTGGTGTCTGATCTAATAATGCATTTGAAGACTTCAACTTAGCATTTTTATGGAATTATTTTTGCTAATTCACATGCCTATATTATGGACGAGTGACAACTGGGAGAGCTTCAAGTAGGACACTGAAGATGCATCTAAAAGTTAAAACAAATTTGTGATTGCATTTTCTCGGACGTTCATGGAAGAGATTTCCATTATCTCTCGTGTTCATGCTTTTGAAGGACGTAACCGAGTGGAAAAGTTGGACTTTACTGTTTAAACTTGATCAAAATAACAATTATGTGTTGTCATAGCTGAGTTTGATCTATGTATTACTCTGAAATAAAATTGAGAAAGATTAAAGGCAGGAAGATAATGGGGTTCGTAACTACCATTTTCATCAATCAGCAAGTCATTGTAGTAATCAGTTTATGTCACTTGCTGGCTTCAGGAGAGAGAGGTGATTCCTGCAGAAGAAACCAAACTTGATAATAGCAAGAGCAGAAGGCCCCGCTTCACAAGAAGTAGATGTAAGTGCCTAATACATATGATTTTGTTGCCCGCTTATGTATGCATTTTAGTTATTCAAGTTTGTTACTTGTCTATGTTTTTGCAGCCGTAGGCCATTGTACAACTGTATCCCATCAAGTTGCAGCAAAGGAGGCGGCAGAAAACAAGAGGTTCAAGTCCTCGCCCTGCATGATTAAGCATTTGTGACTGAAAAATCACACCTTGAAAGTTCTAGGCAGATAAGCTGTGGGGTGAAATTATCCCTAAGCTTCCAGCTCTCCTTAGAATCCGTACCCCTATGGCCATCTGTTACATTTTAACGATCATTTCAATATCTTATCTAAACAGTTATCAGCCTTTGCACATAAGAAGATGGCTTTTTCTAATCTCTATTCTACATTCTTGCTGCAGGCTCTGTTTAAGGAGGCAGTCGGCTAGTTCCAAAATGCAACAGCCGGAAAACAAAGAAAACTTGTTCGAATTAGAGGACGTGATGCTGCCAACTGCTGGCGTACCGACTGATTTTGGACCAGCTTCATCACCTTTTACTTACAAAGACTGTAAAGATGATAAGCAACATGGAGCTGAACACAGATCTAGACGACCAGAAAGAACCTCAATTGGTGGAAGACCATTAAGAAAGGCAGCTGAGAAGGTTCAATCATACAAAGAAGTCCCTTTAAATAGTAAAATGAGGAGAGCAAATTGAGCTGTATGAAATTTGAAAATCAGATTCTTGTGCTATATATTTGCTCTTCTGCACTCATAGATTATGGTTATGTCAATTTGGTTTTGATTTTGTGTAATGTGTGTATACTTCATGTCACCATCTATAACAGTACAGCAACTCTTCATTGTCCCTCGTCTTTTTTTTTTTTTCCCTAAGATGAAAAAACCCTCATTCTCCCTCATTTTTGATTGTGTAGTTGTAATACATACATACATACATATATTGAAAAAGGGGTAAATTTAGTTAGATCATTTTTTTCTTTTTCTTTTTCTTTTTAGTAGGTGGGGTGGAGATGGGGTTGCAGAAAATTATAGGCTGGATAGAAAGCAACATGGTTAATGTGACATTTTAATAGGCTTACTATTTAAGGTTGTTGTTTGCTAAATGTGAATTGGTTTGGGCTGATAATGGTACATTATTGTACTTGCCAAGAGTAAGTGTTTGAACTGAACCTTGTAGCCCATGCAACTATCTGTCATAAATAAGATTGGACAAGATAGCAGAAAAGGCTGCAGCGTTGGGCACCTGTCCCCGAATGCAACAATAATTACATGATCGTTGGCTCCATTTAAGTATTACCGTAGAACCACTGAATTCATGGCGGTTAAAAAGGGATTAAATCTCTCCTTTAATTGTAAATTGAGGGGTTCGAACTTCACTTATAATAAAAAAAATAATTTAAAGGAGATATTAAAGTATTCATTTGATCTAATCAGGTTCCTATATACAGTCTCTTTAGACTTTTTTTCTCTAAATTAAGACAGATTAGATTATGAAAATATTATCGATGCTATAAAATAAATAAGTATACCATAGCTTTCTGGTCAAAACAGGAAAAAGCTGATATGATGAGTGATGACCCTAGTCGCAGATCCCAAAACACTGTCCACCTGAATATGCATATAATTTTTGCTGGCTACACGAACGTGCAGGTTGTAACTTGTAAGACGGGGGAAGGATGGTTAGGCAAGTTTGTTTTTTTGGTAAAAGGAGTTCTGGTTAGACGAGTGAGTTCGTACGTGAATGTGCACTTTTTTGGGATAGAGCTCTATTGGCAAAAAAAAAATTTAATAGCACCGCAAATATGTTTTTGTATTACTTTTTAATATTTTTAATTATTTTTTTATTTCATATACATTACATTATAAAAAATCTTATGCTATTTTTTAAAAATATTATTCCAAATAATTTTCTATCCAAATACACTAGACTATTTTATCTGCATCATATTCAATCACCTTTTAATTATTTTACATGTATCGCATCATAGAATGTGCTATAATGTTAGCCTAAATAATTTTCAAGTAATCTTCCATCCCATTTAAGACTATTTAAATGTACAATTTATATTCCAATTACATCACTGCAATGTACTAAAATGAACCCCTCCCCCCCCCCCCCCCAAAAAAAAAAAAAAAAAAGAATAAAAGGGAGGATGGATTGCGGTTTTTCGTCGGAAAATTACGTCGTTTTCCGTGATCACATTTCCCTATTACCTTTTTTCCTCACATACATCAAATCGCTACAGTAATTTTTTCATAAAAAATCATGGAAAATGCAATCCAAACACAACCTTTATATTCCAATTACAAATCACCTTCTGCAATTAATCACTTTAAGAAAAATCTCAAACACTTCCCCTCCTCTTTTGCTTTAATAAGGGAGGATGAAATGCTTTAGTCTTTTTCATAAAATTCAAATGTTAATTGCTTTCACCTATTAAGCCAAGTGCCTCCAATCTTGTTTATACTTCTTGAACACCAAATTCCACAGGACTAGCACTCAGTTAGTTATAAACCCTTGTCAAGATTCCAGTTTCTGAATGCAACTTACTTCTGGAAATCCGAATTCCACATGACTGGGAACTCAATTAGTTATACTGATACACCCTCGTCAAGATTCAAGCCGATTGCAGATCTCCTGCCATAGAATGGGAAACAGTGAAGAAAACAAAGAAAGGATACATTTACTTTTCATACCTCTCATTGGTAGGGACAAAAGTAATATTAGTCCATCATTATACTGAGTCCAATACCACATCGAGACAAGAAAACGCGTTACATCATTTCTTGGGTCATCCACGTGTTTTTACTTTTCCCTTTTTTTTATGCTTTTGCTTTTGGGTACATATACATCATGATTTTTAGATTTTTGGCAAAAAAAAAAAAAAACATTTTTGAATAGTCATTACATTTTATGTTGAAACATGCTCATGCAGAGACAGAAATGTCCATTATATATAAACTTATAAAATCACACAGTCAATATGCACAATTATAATTCTTTATTCTCAATAAATTTTAAACTGTTGATTTAATTTTTTTTATTTAGACCAAAAAAATCGATCTGGAGCGATTATTAAGTATATCTAGTAGTTGAATCCAAAAATCCACTTGAACACACGAGAATTCCACTTGATTTTATTTAACGTGTCAAGTGGACTCCACTTAGTATGTAAATATGCAAATGGAATCCTTATATATATATTCACAAGAAGCTTCTCTATTGATTCTGGACCAACTACTAGTAGTTGTTTCGAGAACCGCCATAAAATTTCTAGTTTAGTTTAGTTTTTGGAGTACAATTAACATTTCTTTAAGAATAATGTAGCACAGAGTAACACCATACAAGAAATAGTAGTATTTTCTCGTGAATATGATGTATTTAGTGGAGTTCTTATTGGAGTTTAGTATAGATTTTTGGGCTTTGCTTTTGTTCGGAGAAATGACTTGGGATTCTCCCTTCGATTTTGATCTAAAAATTGACGACTCACCTAAATAAGAAGGCAGGTAGAGACCATAGGCATGGACTTTGGATCCCCAACACTTTCGCCTTCGAATGGATTCTACCACCACTACTATAGTACTACTACTTTTTTTGTTTTTCCCTTTTAAATTCATATGACGGGGGCCCACAAAGCTTCACAGAAAACACACTGGCCCACACGGATTTAAGACTCGATTTTCCTGGAGTCAGTTGCTTTGCTCATTGCCCTCTGTACTACCGTGAGATTGCGGGTGGGGTCCCCAATCCCCATATGGTGACCGGCAATTTGCAATTTTCAACTCTCACAGTTTTGCCCTGCTGCGTCCGGCGCACCTGCGCTTTCAACGGTTTGAATGGGTCGCGTCATTTCGTCTTTGATCTCAGCCGTCTCTTTCAAAAATTATATGTGTCTTTTTTTTTTCAAAAAAAATCAATTTTCAATTAAACAGTCTTTTTTTTTCTTAAGTGTTCGAGTCTTCAAATCTTACGAGGGAGAAAAGGAATAGGAAAGGCTTGACGGTCAGAACCTAGGAAGGAAAAGTTTTTGTTCTTAGCTCCACATAGTTGATGCTATGTTACTAAAACATGAAAGAATATGAATTGATAGTTTTGGTAGAAAAATTTTAAAATATTTTGTTAATACATTTTTCAAACGTCATTTTATTTCACATATATTACATTATTACACTATAATTTTCTAAAAAAAAAACAAACTTAAAAAGATGGCAATCCAAATGAGACTGAAGTCAATTTTTATGTGTATGACTTCTTAAAACGAAATTCCTAAAGTATATATATATATAGAGGCTAAGAGTTTATGTCTGATAAAAGAGGGTACAATTGGATAATCTTTCAGATTTTTTTATAGCCGTCCAATTGAAAATTTGAAACTGAGTTATCTATATAAGATAAACAAAAAAGAAAAGATTTAAGCACTATTTAAATTGTAAACTGAACCAGAGTCAATAGATTAAGACCTGTTAAGAATTTGGTGAGATTTTGGTGTGGTCTGCCTTTTGGTGGACAGTTTTACTGCCATTAATCCATCACTTGTTTATCCCTCTTTACATTTCAGTTTCTGCGTGAAACTTATAATTAACCTTCTAATACCAAAAATATGTGTGTAGACTGTACATAGAATATTATGTGAGATAATTTTTTTTTAAAAAAATACTATAATATATTTTTTATATAATGTATGTAATATAAAAATAATTAAAAATATATTTATCATACGAGCAAATAAATTTTCGTAAATAATTTATTATCCAGACACAGTCTTTACCACGCCCTGGAATGGAAGGGGACGAAAAGAAAAAGCTTTGATACAGTGACATGCAAAGGCTCTTCAGTTAACTCGCATCCTTTCTTCTGTGGCTGAACGAAAAAATCCATTTGCGTTTCGATTGACAAGGTACCACCTATCCGACATAGACGGGTTATTCTTGCTTCGAACACAAGCATTTCCATAACTATTGATGATGTCTCTTCGGGGACATCCGATGACTATTTGATGGTGGGGTTTTGATGGTTTCTTTGCCTAATTTTCTAGATACACAATGATACGAAAATGATTCTTGTAACGGGTGTTAATTTGGCTCGGCACTCGTAAGCATATTTAAATTACACTTAATTTATCATGTAATTTCACACATTCACATTTATTATTACTGTATTTTGACATTTTTTTTCAAATTAATTTTAATTTTATAAAAATATAACATCTGAAATCTCTCTTAACGAGTGCTACGTTCATATAAAATAAGGATAATGACATGTTTCATCCCTCACATTTCACAAAAATATTCTTTTCGTCTCTCACTTTTAAAATGAAGCAAATTCGTCCCTGACATTAAAAAATTAAAGCTATTACATTCCTGAACTTGATTTTCAATTTGAATCAAACCATCCAATAACCCAGTAATAAATTTCGAAAATAGAATTGATAGATCATTCGGTCAACTTCATCATATTCACATGACATTTATTAAACCAAAAAAATAAAAATTATAACATAAAGGCCATTCTTTGTCTTGGAATAGTAGAGTTTTTTTTTGATACATTTTTTCATGCACCGTTAGTATATCCGCTTGCGAATTTAGATGTGTATCATAAATATAAAATTTGGTGTTTAAATTTAAATTAAAATGATATGGTGATACATAAAACCGTCAGTGCATACAATGATAATGTAGAAAAGATTAATCTTTCTTTTTTATGTTATTTTTTTTATTTTTATTTTTAGATTCATTAAATTCCACATGAATATCAAGTTGAGTTAACCAAGTGATCTACCAATTACACCTCCAAAATTTGTAATTAGGTTGATTGGTGGTTTGATTCAGATTGAAATTTGGGTTCATGGATGTAATAATTTCAGTGTTTAAATGTCGAGGACGAAATTGCTTCATTTTAAAAGTGAGGGACGAAAAGAATATTTTTGTGAAATGTGAAGGATGAAACCAATCATTTTCCCTATAAAATAATGTCTTTTGATATGATAGTTTTGTTACGAGTGCCTAATATTGCATTTCAAGATTCTTAAAAAGGATCTACATGTTTGATGTTACTCTTCATCCTAGTTAAGATTGAGGTCCTGAAACTTTTTAATCAACCAAGATTCAAGGTTCTACAAAATAGTAGTGGAAAAAAATGGTATTGCATTTGTATAATCTTCCGTGTTCTGGGTGCTCCAATGATCCTTTCCATTAGCAACTAATTTTTTTTTAAAGAAAAAGATTACAATTCAAACAAACCCAATTGTTTGACAAAATTTCTCAAGTGCTTTGTAATTCCAAGAATTCTCAAGACCAACATAGAGTTTAAAGGCGAGAATCACAACTCTGACAGTAAAGGATTATATTAATTAGTGCGTTTTGATTGTTGAATTATCTCAAATAATATTTTACTTGCATCATAAACATATTTTTCAATATACTTTTTTTTTTATATTTTCAACTACTTTTTTATCTCACATACATCACATCACAAAAGTGTTACGGTAATTATTCCAAATAATACTCTATCCAAACACTTAAACTCGGACTGGAGAGTGAACCGAAAAATCCATCCGATTCACGGTTCGACTAGTTCAACTCCAGTTCAAAGGTTTAACAATTTTTTATTCATTTTAGTATTAAAAATATTGAATAAAACTAAAATATTTATCTTAGAGAATAAAGATTTAATTAGTACCGGTTGAACCTCTCGATTTTTATCGATTTTACTGGTTCAATCGACTCTTGACCGAGTTTGACTGATTCAATTGATTTTTTAGATTATTAATTGAATTGGATTGGAGGCATAGACAGTTCGTGATTCGATCAGTCGGTCTGGTCCGATTTTCGAAACACTGCTGCAATAAAGAAACTAAATGCAGCCTAAGGTCTTTTCGAATGACAAGTAAAACATCTGACCGAGTTAACCGTACATCAAAGAGTACTGAAGAAAAAAAAAAAAGATTTCATCCCAATTTGCACATTATACATGCACTTAGATTATTAAGAAAACACTGAGGATTACAACTATCAAAGCAAGCTAGGTTGAGCTGCTAACTTTACCAAGAACATAAAGCATGCCGTAAACATTATTAATATGTAGTTGTAAAATCTTTTATCTTGAAATTACTGATGCACATGCTGTATTAAATAGCCAAATTGTTCGGATAGACCAATAATTCACAATGAGCAGAATAACAAGTCGTCAACCTAGGAAGTAGTAAACTAAAAGTCGTTTTTAAATAATTAACTCAATACCATGAGTTAATTGGACACACTACTATATCTTAAATAAGTAAATAATTAATGTCGAGGGAGAGGATAATTAGTAGGTAGAGAGTGAATAACTTTTTCTACAAGAGTGAGTATGGAAGAATATTCCAATCATAGAGAAATGCTTTTTAATTTTCCATGAAAGAAGACTTCAGCCCTCGAATGGGTCTTTTTTGTGCCAAATTTTGGTGGGAAAATTTGGTGTTTCCCAGCATCCTTTTCTGACAATCGCGTACATACTTATGTTGACTGACAGGTGAAAAGAAGATTTTAAAAAATGGTTTTGAAAATGAAGGGAGGAGAAATAGATAGAACTTGAAAAGGGCAGGCTGCATTTTGAAGGGTTTGTATGCTATTCACTTCCACCTTCAACTTTATGTTGGGAAAAGCACATGGAGGCATCAGTACTCGAGTCAAATATAGCCATTCGGTGATGTTACACATTAGACTATCATTACTAATCAATTTCCTTGCATTGAGTTGATGTGTAGAATGTTTCCCTTTGTAGCCAAATTAGATTTTTCGGTTTGAGTTACAAATTAGTAGTGATTCATATATTGAACAAGTATTAACGCGCTTGCGGTGTTAAAAATCATCTCAAAATGACTATAAGATTTGACAAAGCAATTCTCGAATCTTTTTGGGGATAGATATAATACTCATTTCTTCAATTACATATATATATATATATAGCTGATGAGTATATTTGACGAGTGTACATCGGACACTTGTTGAGATGTATTCTGATATAAAACTTTAAACGCTTGGCAAGTGTCATTTCCGTTCAACTGGGAAATGGGAATCATAGCATGCTAAAGGTACCAAACAAGTGTAGTAGATTACTTATATATATATATATATATATATATATATATATTTTTTTCAGTTGGGGGTATCCGTGACCACCCGACTAATCCCATCAACCCCGAGGAAAGCGGACTCCACCGATCCTCAGGAATGTTACCCCGAGCTGCCCAAGCTTGGAATCGAACCCAGGACCGGCGCCTTAACTAAGGAACGCGAAGTCCGCCCGAGCAACCCGTGGGGGCTAGTAGATTACTTAATTTAAACTTGGAACTCTCACTCATTACTGTTGCAGAAATTCTAAAGCACAGTAGAGAGTCCAAGACATAACATGACGGTATAACCACTTCCACATAATTAATTAATCAAAGAAGTTTAATTGACGGGACATTTTTTTAAGCCAAAAACAAAAAAAGTTAGCTCGAATTTCTAGGCAAAAAGTAAAAGATACCCACCTAATTCCTCACTTAACTTTTTAAGAACGAATTTTATACATTTTCTTTCTGGTAGAAAAGGATGTGTCTGTGTACCTCATATTGGCGGTATAATACTCGTATGGTCTACAAAGTCTACGATATTCTGAGGACTGAGGAGACTGCTCATCTCATCTTTATATAATTGCATTGTACTATTCTAAAACAATTGCAAAATTTTTCTCCCTTGTTTTTTTGTCGGCAATAAGAATAAAATTGGAAAGTATAATGCACTGCAGTACCCAATCAATGCTCTTTTATCCAAGAAAATAAAGAAGAAAGAACAATCAAAGGTGGTTGTTTGTTTGTTTGGATGGAGTATTATTTGAAATAATTACTGTAACAACTTTTGTAATATGATGTATGTTAGATAAAAAAATGGTTGAAAATATAAAAATATGAGTTAGAAAATATGTTTATGATACAAGCGAAATATTATTTGGGATTTATCGTCTGGTAAAAAAGAATAGTAAAAATGACAGCAGTGTAGTAGACTAGACGTTTTCTACTGACTCGTAGAAGTTAAATTTTGGATTTTTGGTAGTCAAGTGGAATAATACTAGTAAGGTAATAGATATGTATGCAGAACCAAGTAAAACTTGGATCCATTCAAATCACTAGAATGTTTGTTAGAGCAGCATCATTTGGCCGTGGATCAATCGATAATTATATATGCTGTTGTGGGTTCCGCTTCAGCTAATGTCAAAGATTAACTCTCTTTTAAGTGCAATTTAAGTAACAAAGAAGTTAAAAGAACGAGAGAGGGAGTCAGATAGAAATTGGAGTGACAAAAAGGTAGAAAGTGTTCCATAGCCCTCAAGGAATGCTCCAACCCTAGTAATGCATATCCACTTCAGTTATCTTTCTTCCACTAGCAATTGATTACTAATCAATTTCCTTGATCTTTCTCGATTTGTCATAACCGAAAAAGATGTGTGCTCATTTGAGGGGAAATTAGCATACAACTATCAAAGACATAAACTAATAACAATCTCTTTGAATAACATCCCAATTCTAGCAGCACACGGTTCCATTGCTCTGTTTGTATTGTAAATTATTTGAGATATTTTTACTGTAACACGGTTTCAGATGTGATGTATGTGAGATAAAAAGATAATTGGGAAGATAAAAAGGTGTGTTGAAAATTATAATGATGATGTAAGCAAATAAATTTTGACAAATAATCCTCTATCCAAACAAACCCAATTGGGTTTGACTAGAATGACAAGTATAAACTTTGTTAGACATGGGAAAGAAACAAAACCAACTACCATCAGCCAACAAAAAATGCATTTAACATCAATAAACCTTGCAGAAACCTTGCAGGAATTTAATGTCGAATGCCAAAGTATCCCTTTTATTTTCTTTTACGTGTAGAATATAAACATATAGTTTTGTCTATAATAAATAAATAGTCGAGATATTTCTAATTCGACTCTTAAATTCTTAAAATTTTGTATAAAATAAAAACGTATATATATATATATATATCTATACACACACACAGAGACATAGTCGGTTTGGAGGATAGAATTGTCGTGTGATTGGTGCAAGACGATCAAGAGGCTGTCTTTACCCCCGCATTTGGCGCTGATGTGTAATTCTCAGTTCTGCCGTAGATGGACACATAGATACTCTACTCCCACTAGTACGTACTATATGTGCTGCGTCGAGCCATCTGACTGACTTGTTGAGTGTACAAAACAAATACTACTAAAAAACCCAGTCAGATCAAAATATCAAATGTGTTTCTTGGCCTTTGGGTCTCCTCCAACCCCGTAGGCTGCTCTTGGCCTTTTCTACATTTTTTCTCCCACTCCACAGTCTATACACCCACTCTTTTGGAGGGCGGGGGGAGGAAAATGTAACACAAACAAATGCGCAAGTAGCATGCAATTGACTACAGTACAACAAACAAGTCCTTATAAAATGACCACAATTATCACTCCTATTAATTACACATTCCTCTTTTAGGCCTCCTCCACCCGACTTCCCTTGTCTTTCTCCCTTCCAAGGCTTCAACTTTATCCATCATCAATTTAACTTGCTACAACTGCAGCAGCACTATGGAAAACCAGAGGGGTCCTCTTCTGAATTGGGCTTACTTCTACCAAGGAAAGGTTAGGCATTATTTATATCTTCAATCCATTCATTTGATCTGACGAGAATTGTAATGTGTACTAAAGATGTTTGTTTGGCTGAAACAGGGCATGGATGAACTGAGGCAATCACTTCTGCTGACTACTATGGAGCTGGAGAACGCAAGGCTAAAAGCACAAGAGGAGCTCAAAATGAGAGATGATCAGCTATTTCAGCTCAAAGATTTGCTCAGCAGAACCATCAAAGAAAGGGATGAAGCACAAGAACAATGCCAAAGACTTGTGCTTGATAAGCTACTGCTCCAGCAGCAGCAGCTGATGCTTCAGCGCCAGAATCAGCAATCAGCACCCCTCTCTGGAATTTCAAGCATCGAAGATGAGCCCAGAAGAGGAGGAGGAATGGACTCCAACAACGGCTTTTCTTCCTCCGACTGCGAAGAAAGCATTGTTTCATCGCCAATTATTGAGCAAAATCCGCCGCAGGAATTGACTCATCAGCTTCAAGTTCAACCACAACATCCCACAACAGAATTAGACCCAACATTGCCTATTTTGACAGACAGGCCATTGCCTGAAAAAGGGAAGTTCTTGCAAGCTGTTATGAAAGCTGGACCGTTGCTTCAGACACTTCTTTTAGCTGGCCCTCTCCCACAGTGGCGCCACCCCCCACCACCACTCGACTCCTACCAGATTCCACCGCCACCGGTGGTCGTTCCACCACCACCTACACCTCCAACACTATCGGGTCACTCCCTAAATCAAGATTCTTTACTCACCATTGCTGCCTATAACAGTAACATTAACAACTGTGGCAGAATGAACAGGAAAAGGGGTTACTTTGAAGGCTCTGATTCTTCAACTGAAGCCAAGTATCAAAGGCTCGTTCTTCAATGACTAGTAGTGCCGTTAATCTACTTCCACCCCATAAAGCAGAGTGATACAAGTAGTTCTTTTCTTAGAGGAGGCTTGGAGTACGATTTTGGAACCTGGGGTCAACTGATCATATACTAGCATTCTGTACATAGTTCAGAAATTCTTGAGTTAAGAGGCTGAAAAGATCAAAGTTAATCAGCTGTAGGAGAAGACTAGGGAGACAGGGATGTTTGTTGTGGTCCTGTTTTTTTACTTTTTAGCTTGTTTCTGCCTCAGTATTGGTTGGTTTGTCTGCTTCACCAATGTCAAAATTCCCTCTACCTTGTGCAAAGGGGATTTGATTTTCCAATATAATTCCAAGGGGATATTTTGCAGATCCGACGTGCAATTCAAATATTGTTGAGTTTGGTTATGTATGCAAGTAATAATGCAACAATTTTGGCGCTCATAATTTAGTCATGATGCAGATATATGATGAATAAGAAATGCATGCTTGTGATTTGCTCAAGCGAAAGGGGCTATCAGCAGAATTAACTTGACTAGCATGGTCGTACAAACGTTCACTCAACGTGCAATGTCTGATGTTCCACCAGCTATAGTTTCTTGACAATGTGTCATGCAGTGGGAGGTGGGAAAATAGAGTGGGGAAAGAGGGGTTGTGGGGGTTTGGAGGAACATCAAAATGTTTATGTAAACGGAACATCAAAATGTTTTTTTTAAAAAAAAGATCATGTTTTTTTTCAAGAACGTGGATTGGTTACATTGGAAGGTAGCAGAAGGCCATAGCCAAGAGCCACTAGGTCCACGAGAGCCTTGTTGTCGGGTCGAGTGGTTCCCACAAATCAGAATCAGGATCTACTACTTGTTTGTGATTTATTATTTTAAGTGGATTTGATGCATCTCAAATCATTTTTAGGTACATTTTGATCCAAAGTTTTCTTTAATCTGCTGCTACTGCTTTCCCCATTTCTCCATCCACCCCCACTCCCCTCGTATTTGGTTAGCTAATTCCAAAAAGTTCAGTAATTTTTTGTTGTGGCGGTCAATTACAGAAGTCCAAAGCAGAGGCAAATACAAGTGTGAGTGCGTGCTGCAGTTTCTTTCTCATGTTCACAAGGCATCCAATTGTTAATAGACTACTAGTATGGACGCAGGGAATAATCCAATTGTTTCGTCCTTTAGGCTGCTTCTAAGTGTTATTGCCATTTCAGAATATAGACTCGGGAAGTTTTCACTACTGCCTTTTCCTATGGTCCGAACACAAGCTACAAAGGCCAATTTTGCATTTTTCATTTCTCTTCCCTGTCACTATCCTTGTCACTAAAAACAACCAATTTCCAGCTCATGGAAGTGCGGAGCAAGGCAAAGAAAGAGCCTCTACTCAGAAGAAAAATGAAGAGTCGAGTCGCGTCAAGAGTCTGAGGTCCGACATTTTTAGTAGAAACATAGAATATCAGCCATCAGACATTTTTAGCAGTGAATTACTACATTCGATCATGCGCAAGTGTGAAAGAGGATAACGGTTTAGGCATCTTGCAAATGTTCTCGACTCCTGGGGTAAACACTTTAGACCAGAAACTCTCTTCTCTTCGTTGCAAAAAATTAACGGCAGAGTTTCAAAAATCCAATCCGCCCTGGTGGCGGAAGTTTCTGCTACCTGATGATGACTAGAAAGAGTCAGATGGAAGTACTAACGCGATTGCGGTTCTTTGACTTCAAAAGTCTTTTAACGAACTCTTGAGGGATAGCAGCCTCCAAAGGCCTGAGACCCATCCTTTTCAATCCCATACCTAACCTACCCCCCATCCACGCCTAATGCGCGTTTAACCAACATCATTGCCAGGTTTACTAACGTTTCCAAATCCCACAACAGCACAGCAAGTAATCATTGGTCCCAAGAACCCAAGTCTGGTGCCCCAAAGAAAATTTGAGAATTGATAGAGAAAGACAATATCGTAGATATGAAACTGTGAAGAGGCATTCCAGTTGTATCACAACTGCGTTTTCCCGTGGAAACGCGATGTCTTCTTCCTCTTGACAACATGCACAAGCAGGTCAAGTAAATACTCGGTCTCCAGCTGTAACATGTGCCATTTTCTAGAACACATTCAGACCAAGTAATAACCCGAGGGATAATGCTCCCACCGTATAAGCAACAGTCTTGGAAGTCCGTCTTTCTTTTTCTTTTTTTCCGCCTTCTTTCCTTTGCCCAGATATAGATCAAATTATACATGTAACACCTGGAAAGTGCTAAAGCCAGATTTTAAAATGAATCAACAGATTCTATGGGAAAACTGGAACAGCAACTAAAAGAATCCGAGTATTGCAGCGCTTCTCTATCTTTGATAGCAATAGAAGAAAGTTTACAGCAGATGGGAGGGTCTGCAACTTGAAAACCAGAACTGTCACCTCTCGAATTTTGGGCATCAGTATTGGAAGGATGAGAAACCAGCATTAGAATGATGACAAACTTAATACCAAAATGGCAAAATCCTAAATGTGTGTGTGTGCGTGCGTGTGTGTGTGAGAGAGAGAGAATCCCCACCAAACAAACACCCCCCCACCACCACAAAAAAAAAAAGTTGTAAGACACGGATATGATTGTGAAATAAATACAGGGTTTTTATCTAAAGATGCATGCAATCAAAAGTATCTGGACAGGTTTTAACATTATTTTGGTAGCTGTGACTCATAAATCATAATTCAAGAAATTAAATGGGTTTTAAATGACTGGTTATATTACTCACACTGTGAATATTACTTAGATCAGTGAAACCAGTGCATCAAATTTGACAATAACACAAGTTTCCAGAGGGCACGACTTACTTTTGTGGATGCCCAGACATGCACAATAGGCATCATTTCTATAAATGAACTAAAATATCCAACTAATTGCTTTCATTATTGCTCATCATCATCACGGTTACTTTGATTGTGTTTCTGAGCTCTATACATATCTGCTACCTGCAATCCAACAACAATTCAGAAAGAGGCCCAGGCAACATTTCATTAACGTGCGAAAGATTATCAGTGAATTAATAAAGAACCAGTAGTCAAAAGATTTTTCTTTACCATATCAGCAGAAGAGGCATCCTCTGGATTCTTATCTTCTCGAACCCGTAGTAAACGTGGAAACCGAAGAGAAATTCCCTTTGGAAAATTAAAATTAACAAGGTGAAGGGATATCAGATTTGAATCACAGGAACAAAATTTTTCATTGTCTAAGAATAACTCACGATCTACATAACAATAATCTCAACACCCGGTTTACCAAAGTTTGGTATGTCAGAGGAAAAAAAAGTGCCACGATGTGGCATGAAGTTCAACAGCCATATACACTTTCCTTTGGGGGACGACGAGGGGCAGCACTCCCTCCAAAATTGAATGAAGTCTAAAGATTTTACCATGTACATAATTTATTTTCAAAATAGTCCTTTTTGACAAAAGGGTTTGCCCCTTCTAATGTTTTAAAAATCTTATAGCACTTAACAGAGCACCGCAGCGCCCCCACCCCCCCAACAACAAAAAAAACAATAAAAAAAACACCCAGCGGCTAACAAAAAGTCTTGGTTTTGCCAATGCTTGCAAAAAAGGATAGAATGATAGAAAAAGGGAGGAGAAAATGACCAGTAAAATTAATCTTAAGAGCTTAATCAAAGTATGATGGATTCACTGCCAGGAAGTTCAGATGTATTCTTTAACTTAATTATACACGCTTGGAAGTAAACAAATACCTTGTCTGAATCCACAATACCAGTAGCAGCACGATGAACAGGACTGATAGTCAGATCAGCAGCTTTTACCTCCCAAACCTGAAAGAGTATATGACTCAAAAGATCACTGTATGAGGCAGAACAATAATCTGCATAAAAAAGGAGCATGCTAGAAGAAAGTCTATATTCACAAGGAACGGGATTCCCACATGTACAACACGAAGAATGCTAATAAAGCATCCAACTTAAGTCTAAAAAAATGGATGTATCAAACAAAACCCATAGAGCAAGAAAACTTCGCTCCCAACATTTCTTCCTGAGTACAGAAACAATCTGGAAAAGAATATCACAAAACATTGGCATAGAATTATTGCCTAATTCATTATGATCAATGAGAATCTCACAAAAGAATAGACATTGAAAGATTATGTGAGCCAGCTGGCACTGATGTAAAAAGCAGAGTAATGAAAAAAAGGAAGAAAATGACAAACAATGAACAGAAAAGGAAGCAGAGGATAACTTTTACTACCTCAATAGGTTCAAACCATACATCTGGATTGATTGTATCTGAGTACCGGTAATAAGACTGGGATATCATTTAAATCCAGAAGCATGTCAGAATCCATATAAGGTTTACAGAAATACAAAATTCTTCCTATTCAATGAGGAAGTAAATGAAATACCTTTGGCTTCGGAATAACTTTAGAGCGCAAGCTGGCAGAGCGCTCTTCAAGCACAGCTTCAGAAAATCCAGTGCCTAAGCACAGCCAAGAAGTTTCTTATCACTTGATGTCAAGGGATGTATGTATTTAGAGTTTAGACAAAGTAATTGAAGTTTCCTATCAAGGTAAATTTCACAGTGAACCATTAAGTAGGCACATTACCAATTTTACATATGCTCTGGAATTCTTCGTTGTTGACATCATAACAAGCAAGGAGAAAGGCTCCATAAACACCTAAAAATGGTTCAACAAAGTTATGAACCAACTTCCAATAAATGCAGCAATACAAACCCAATTAAAAAGCAAAAGAGTATACACTGGTAACTATATCTGAAGCTAGGGTGAAGAATGTCAAGCATAGTGACACAAATCTGAATCTGAGCCAAAATAAGCAAATAATCACTTAGTGTCCTCTCAAAAATATGATATGTCAAATTACCGGTACGTTTTCCCCGGCCATGGAAAGCAGCAATGGGAACCAAATCCAGTGAGTCACCCGTACTGCAGATCATATCAGGTGAAAAGTAAGTTGCTCAAGCCCAAAAGGAATAGCCAGTGCTGTCAGTTCAATGCACATACCTATCCATGTAATCCTTTTTCAACTTCAGCCAGTTATTTGACCGCTTGGAAGGCTCATACGTGGCATCTTTCTTCAATGTCTTAATTATCAACCCCTCACAACTGCAAAGATGGATAGACAAAATAACAAACAGTTCTTGTAGAATCTGTAGAAACATTTTTGTTGATTCTGCAGAAAGAAGCTCCAAGCTAGGAACCCTCAGGTGAAGCTAAGCACATCTCAACTTTGAAGCCAGAAAAAAGGGAGAAACTACTACTTCTTAGACAAATAATATTACATTTCACCATCTATTACATGCAGGGAAAAAAAGGGAAAAAGAACTCCTTACACCACAGCACATTAGGAACATATAACAAGAAAAAATGACAGATGTACAGAGAAAAAACTGAATTAAATTATCTAACTAGTTGACTTTTCTAACCGGCCAAAATTCTAGTGCACTAGAAGCCATAAGGTTGGATGATCTTATATTGCACTAGGCAAGCATAAGATCATCGAATACAACAGGTTTGACCTAACAGAGAGAAACTGTATTGTACAAAACTTTGTCCACAGGCAAAAGTTGACAGATATAATAATTACGATTCCGCCAAGTGCAGAAGTCAAAGATTAAAAAAGAAAAATTCTAACAGTAAATAAAGTAGATTAAGCCAATTAGTAACAATACAATAAGGCCAAGACAGGAAAATGATCTTGAACTCTGCAAAGACGAGTTACCTGGCATCAACAGCAGCTTCAAGGAACTTCTGTATTTCCTCAAGATCATTTGATGTTACTGCTGTAGCAAATTGAAAAAAGCCAGGTTCTTCCTCAAATGACTCGTAAAGATGCTGCATAAAACCAGTCATAAAGAGTAAAGGAAAATAACATGACTACTAAAAGGTCGACAATCAGCATTAAAGATAATAGCCTGAGACATGTTTACTGAGCAAGCACTGTCATTTGGATTCTTTTTAGTTTATTTTATAATGGGAAAAGGAGAGGAGGAGAGTCACAAGACGTTCTTTATGCGATACTCAAAACATTTTGGTCAAACCATTTGTAATTTGACTTAAAAAAAACCCAAGAGTCTTTTGCCCAACGCTAAAAGCAGATAAAGATATTAACATCATTGAACAAAAATTAGCATACCTGCCTTCGACTGTCAAGCTGTGCTTGTAGGAGAGGTTGGCCATTGATATACAAGATATCAAAAGCATATATGCAAACACCAACCTTTATTTCACTCAAGACCACATTTTTACGAGCCCGTGTGCTGAGGACCTGCCACCAATTCATACTTTTAAGTCTGAATTTGTAATACCATTCTTACAACTCTAGCATTTCATCAAGTAACAATCATGTGTAACACTCTTTCCAGCAAAATGAAAAGCTGAACACCAGAAGAAGCTGGCTCCTAAATGACAAGAAATATACTTAGAAGGATAAAGTGTAGAGACAACAAATGTTTAGGAAACCTAAGTGTGTCCCCTTTATCCTCCTGGTGGGTGGTAGGGACATGGTCAGTAGAAAAGAATAGCCTGATATATATAAATCAGTAAAATTTGTGGACATGTTACAAGATTAAGGCAAGGCCCCTGATGGAGACTAATGATGGTCTGTTTGCCAAAGCTTGACTTGAATTACCTAAAAGAAACTAAAAAAAGTGCTTATACAAAAGCATCAAATCAAATACAATATATTCCAAATTCAATTTTCAAGTTGTTTGGCCTAACATCCATGTAGCATCATCATCCCTCAAAGTGTAAATTCCTCATTTGATCAACAAAAAGTAGCCCAATTAGTAATGAATCTACCCTTAGTCATATTCATCAAAATTTCACCACCTTCAAATATTTTAGAGCAGACACTGGACAGATCAAATTGGCCGAAACTTTAATACCTCAACACTCAAAAATCTCCAGTTCCTATAAAAAAAAATCAAGAATTATATGACATCGACTGACTCAAATGAAGCACCTGAAATAGATGCAAGAAAGAACTTGCACGTGTAGTTTTAAGATATCCCATAGGGGGACTGAAGGTGTCGGGAAGCATTTCATGGGCCAGGCCCCAGGCATGCCCCATTTAAGTTCATGATGAGATAGCCCATAACAGATAGCCCTAGGATTTTGAGCATGCTCAATACCAAGATGATTCTTACAGCACCCAAAGTTGACGAGTTCACAAATGAAAAACAAAGATGAATCGACCACTTTCCTCCCAATACAGGATTGAAGGAGATTTGTTACTTTGCCAATTTAATACTTCAGCATTGATTGTACATAAATTATTAACATTGTATATGTTGTTGTCATATGCCACAACAAAGATCATGGAGGCTACACAATAAGCAATGCTAGAGCCAGAATGGGAGACTTAAATCAGTTAGCAATCAATTTTTCTATTTAACTTCAATTGTTCTGATGTCCTCGCATAGTTAAAAGGACCACTTCAGCAGGCCCATGACAAAATCAGATTTACAAAGATCTTGCACTTAGGCAAGCTCAATATTACAGAAGTAAACAGTTCACCTGGAAGGGGAGAATTTTTTTCTTCTCACGATCAAATGCAACAATTTCACAATCAAGAACAAATGAGGTTACAGACGGCCTTTTAAACCTGCAATAAAACAGCTAAATGTCAGGAAAATTGAGAGAGATTTTCTGGCAGACTTGTAATGTTAGTAGGAAACAACTAGTCATTCTTAAAAATAAGCTCTACTGATATACTCTCATACCCAACTATGTAAATTATGTTTCTGCTCATTAAGAAAGAAATAGACTACAAAAACCCATCATGAGAAGGCCCACCACAGCAGTGAAAGTACAGTGCTAAGCTCAGACAGCCTTACTCAACCAAGTAAAGAGACTCTTCCTGTTCATCAAACCATTAACCAGCTTGTGACAGCATGTTCCAAATCAAAGTTGGAATGGGCTACAATAAAAGTACCTTGAAATTGCATCCACAACATCAGGATACTTTCCAGTGTTTCTTTCTGCATTTCGACTATATATCTCCACTGTACCATCCTCCATGTAGTGAATCTGCAGGACATGGTTAAACAAACACACATCACCAAGACTATGAAAGGAAAGGCATATAACATAGGCGTCATGTCTAGTTTCTTGCTACCTGCGCACGTTCTCCATCATACTTGTATTCACAGGTGAATTCAATATCCTGAAACTTATCCAATATTTCAGAAACTCCCTTAGTTGGTTTTGCTAGCATAGGTCCAACAGGAACACCAGGTGAAAAGCTACATGTCATGGGAAGATCCCATACACCATCAGCAAGAAGAGCAGGGATTATTTTATCATAGACTGGAATTACCGAGTAAACTTGTTTCACGATTTTAGCAGCCTGAGGGAAGGAAAGCAATTTCACAACATGTTTATGCAATAAACAAAAAACTCTCTCTTAAATTTGCACATAGTATTAGCATAATAATAAAATCTAATTAAAAAATTGATTCAAACTCTCTCAGAAGTTTAAATTCATGCCAAGATACCTCTTCTAAAGAAGAATCTATATTTGCAGGAGTTGAAGATTGCTTATCAGCATAAACTGCAGCATGGCCCAAAGCAGCTAACAGAGTTTGCTCAGCTAAACCAATGCGCAGTTTCGCCTGCATGTAGAGTTCAAGAATAATTTTCAGGGATTAAAGGTGCCAATTTGTGATATTAGATCTTCAATTGTCTCACCTGGAGCAGACGAATCAAGTACTGAGGTTCACAATCAGTAGCAGCAACCAGTAGTGCCTTGATATGATTCTTTTTCTTCTCTTGACTATCCTTACCAGATTCCTAATGCAAATCACATAGAGATACAGTTACAAAACTAAAAGAGGTAAACCGTTATGCTCTTCTCTACATCAATAAATTATAAGTTAATAAACAAGCACCAATTCATGTGCATATCTCGGCTGATTACCCATCATCCCAAAAAAAAAAAAGCCTCTCTCTCTCCCCCCTGATGTTCAACTTTTCTCACCCGTCTCTCTCTCTTCCATTTCCTGTGTAATCTTTATCTTACTCTCTCTCTCTCTCTCTCTCTACCTATGCTTCTCTTGCCCCCCTCGCAACTTTCACTTTTACCTCCTAACCCATCCTCTCCTCTACTGGTCAGCCCTCCCTTCAACATGCAACGACCATGGAAGCCAAGCTAGAGATAGATAATTGAGGTTTTTTTTTGTTGGTCTCATGGTAGATCAGCCTTTCCTACATATTAACAGTGTTGTGGGGATGTTGTTGGGAATTCATGATGGATCAAAGTTTTGATTAACAGTTTGTGGTGATTTTGGCGGTTTTGCAGATATATGAAATTTTGAAAAAATAGTGTGCTGTCATTTGAAATTGGTGGGGATTAGTGTGATGATTCAAAGAGTTGAAAACATTTCTAGTTTGGCAAGAATGGATGTGATGTTAGCGGCTGCTTTTGTTGTTTGTTGTTGGCTGAGTTTTTTTTTTTTTTTTGAATTTCGTTGTTGGCTGAGTTCGGTGGCGGTCTAGTTGCAGTCATACAGAGTCCATTTGGGAAGAAAGATAACAAAGTTGGCAAAAGGGGGAAAAGAATTAGCTAGACATACTAAAAAAAAAAAATTCAGTGGATTCCTATTTCACCACAACAAACCAAACATACGAAAAGAAGTTGCTAAAACCCATTACAATTGAGGACCTTTGATACTCATTGCTATTGCCATTCCAGAATACCAACCAAACAGGTAGTTAGTGTACTCTAGCTCCAAAACATTTCAAAAAATAGATTTCAAGTTTCATGTATGGAAACCAATAAAGGCAGCTATGAATATCTTAAGGAATAAGGCAATTCAGTTTAACTCTCATCTACAGCGAATAAGATCAAAGCTCATCATCCAAGTCCATGAAATGGGAAAATTCAAAGGTACCTTAGCAATAAGGCGAAATGTATCAAAAACTTTAACAACAGTTAGTGCTTCTGGTTTGCGCATTAAAGACTGAGACGAACGGCTTGCTTTTGCAACAAGGCCTAGATCTCCAAGCTCCTGAGGCAAGTCGGATAGTGAAGTAATCATTCAAAATCAAAAAGAAGAAAGAAATTGCGGGCAGAAACTTGCAGGATTTTGATATGTCAGGAGATTCCTGCACACAAATTGTTAAGCAAATATAACTAGACCACACCATTCGCAAGCTTTGAATGAAATTCTGCTCCTCTAACTACAAAATTTCTTAAAACAAGTGCAGTGTACTCATTGCAGAAAGATCAGCCAGAGCCTTCCATTAAATCAAGCAACTAGAGTCACAGAAGTCAAGTAAATTATAAGGAGAATAAATGATAAATTTTTCTATATCTTTAAGTAGATATCACTACTATAAAACACATTTTGCAAATTGTATCTTAGATCAATTAAAAAAAAAATTTCCAGACAAGCTACAGCGTAGAAAATGTAACAACAACCAACGTACAGCTGCAGCCAAAGAAAGTAACAAGGTAAAACTAAAGCAGCTTCTCAAATTATGCAGTTACTTCGTAGAACCAAAATCGAGCCCAGAACTAAAATCACAGGCAAAGGATCGAATGTTTTTGACATCAACATAGCACCAAAGCTAAATTCAAAATATTCAATTAAATGTGGCATTTGACTGGACAAGCTTTTTTTCTAATCCCATTCTTGATAATTTGTATAAGAACAATAGTGCTTGTACTGAGTTAGTAGATACCTTGCAAACCGAATCAGACAACATAATAATCACCATAGCAGCATTCTACAGCATTGAAGCCACAGCTAGGCAGAGGCCTAAATACAGCGTGGGACTTGTGTTTCTTTCTCCTCCCCTATTCTCCATCTCATTTATTAATGTTTTGCAATTAATGAAACAAGGCCAAAAATCTCTAGAATTTCATTTACTACAACTGAGAACAAGTTACCAGCGATCATTCTGTCATTTCACTTGAAGTACAATTTCTTTAATTTCTTGGCATCAAGTTAAGAAAAGCCAACTCCATAAACAATAATATTCAGAGATAAGAAAAGAAATTCAATCATTTCTAAACCACACCCAAGATTTGATAAACACGAGTGACTGGAATGTAGTAGAGTTTCACCTTGTACTGCTTCTTAATTTGTGCTTCTTTTGTTCCGCACGCCTCGGACAGAGCCTTAATAATCGAAGCATCCCCAATCCCAAGCTCCAATCCTTCATGAGCTGAAGCAATCCGGTTCGCCAAAAGGTAAACAACAGCCACCAAATCCTCTGGCGTCGTTTCCATCACAGTCCTCAACATGTTACAAACAATTGCAGTTATCGCAATCCGCCCTGATTCTTTAGAAATAGCATCCAACGCCTTCGCTACAAACATAAACGGCACCCTTTGTCCCTTTCCCCAATATGCCGCCTTCTTGGGATCAAAACTTGCCGCCTTATCCTTCAACTCAAGAAGGCTCTCATCAGGAGTAATTACCACCTTAGGTTTCTTAACCACCGCTTCCTCACTTTTCCCCAGCTGGGCATCCTTAATCTTGCTCGAATCGTCATTTTTCATATCTTTTTTGACTGAAATCGGAGCAGAATTTTGAGAAGTGATGGTGGGGGTGGTGGTTTTGCGTTTCTTGGGAGATGGTTTTTGTTGTTTCTGCTCGGACTTTTTCTTGCTGGCATTGGACATGAGGAGGTCGAAGGCAGAAGGGCGAGAAGCCATTGCTGCTATTGATCCTGGATTAACTAATGGAATCGAGAGAAAGAGGGATCTCTGAGAGAAGGGTTTTGCGGGGAAGGAAGAATAGATGAGAAAGTAGGGCTTAAAGCCGAGTGGTTTTCTGAGGGGATGAAGCGAAAGAGTGTGGTGGGTAAAGTAGAGTGAAGAAGAGCATGACCTGAATGCGGTGAACATCAGCTGCCGTTTTTCTGCTACGCAGAGGGAGACAACTGACACGGGTGGCTCATTGCTGTTGCGGATGCGGATGGATAGGAGGGAAGAGGAAGGCAAATGGCGGGAAAGGAAATTGAGGGTTTTGTGCACTTGGATTGAAAATTGCCAGAAAAGCCTTTGGAAAAATTTGCTGGGGAAGCCCTTTTTGGTGTTTGGGTGATGAGTTGTCAGCAAAATCTTGAGAAAGGGACTAAAATTTTCATTTCGTAAGCTAGCAATAGGTGATTTGAAATTTGTGATTTGAAGGTTTGAGATGTACCCCCAAAAAAATAATAACAGAGTCGTAAGCTAGCAATAGGTAGATTAGTGAGTTAGTGGCATATTAGTGGTTTATTATACGTTTTCTTTCACTATGTTCACACTCTGAAGTCTGAATTATTCCAACCCAATTGATGAAAAATGTCTTATAAGTTTAAAAATTTTTAGGACAAGTGCAATATCCATAGTTTATTTTTGTGATATCTCGCAATCGTGGAGTGGAAATGGTATGCATATATGCTTGGGATCGTGAGTTATCAAGTAATTTAGATTAATCATATTTTGTACCGTAATTTCGCTCAAAAGTTAATTAGGCCAACCCGTGGATCAAAAGCGTTACAATTTTGACTTATTTTATTGATTCAAGTTTGTTTAAAAACTTTTTTTGGTAAAAAATTTATGTGACGTGGAAAGATAATTTGGTCAATTCACAAAACCATGTATATTGCACGTGCCAAAATCAACTCGAAAGTGGATTATCCAACCCAATTGTAATGATACAATTTGAGAAATTGTAATAACACAAGAGGTGAACTAATTCAATTAGACATTCAAGGGAGTAACGTGAGAAAGAAGCATTTTAAATGAGTTTATTGGGAAAAAATGAGTTTAACTACTTTTATTGGATTTAACTCCTAAAGGAGTTTAATTTATAAAGTTTTGATGATATTCTCTTAACAACATTTGTTAAACTTTTTTTTTTACCTCACATAAACAACATCTAAAAAAATGACTATTATTTTGCTTATATCATAAACACATTTTTCAACATACCTTTTTATATTCCCAACTACCTTTTACATTTTACAAATATCAAATCATAAAAAGTACTACATTAATTATTTCAAATAATATCCTATCTAAACATTCCTACTATAAATAATACCCCATTCAAACATATTATAACAGTCATTATGTTTGGATAAGAGATTATTTGAAATAATTATTGTAGCATTTGTAACATTTTTTTATAATATGATATATATGAGATAAAAAATATGGTTGAAAACATAGAAAGATAATTAAAAAACATGTTTGTGATGAAAACAAAGTAATATTTATAAAAAATTTGATAACCAAACACATCAAATAATACTTTTGTATCCTTGACTTTGTATGTGTTTGGATGAGGTATTATTTGACATAATTACTGCAGTACTTCTTATGATGTGAGATATAAAAGTAATTACAGTGATACTTTTGTATAAAAAAATTCTAAAATATGTAACCTAACGAGCTCAAAAGTTGTATGGATTAGTAATAATTAATAAAGGATAAATCCTCAACAAGGGCGTGCAATATATTGAGGGAAACATGCTTCAAACATATGCTTCGCTTTAATGCACCAAAAAATGAGGTTCAAACTCTTGACCTAATGCATGGAATAACTGTAGTCTCGTGGCCACTGAAAACCGAGTGGTTAACACAGTTTAGACATTATGATTCATCCTATTTGGTGGTTTTAATTCCGTACACATATTGCAAAACCCGTACATTATAAATGGAGTCAATTTTGAGTTGGACTTATATTACACCAGTATATCACCGTGCAATGCACAGGCGCTGAATATATGAAAAAATTATCAATAGATTAAAGCTGAATTTCAAGAAATAATTGTAAAGAAAAAAAATTATAAGCTTAATAAGACTATTAATTTTTTCTATTAATTTTTTTTCCTAGTGGGGTAGGGGATGGAATTTAAGAAATAGGGAGGGACGGAACATCTAATTTTAATGGTTTCAATTTTAACCATTAGATTGATGTCTCATTGGTAAGACTGCTGCTTGTAAAAACCAAGTCAAAATTAATTGTTATTTAACCAGCTTGAATATGTTAAGTAACTTTGCCAAACTTTGGTCCCGTTTGGTTTCTATTTTTTTGGAGTTTTTATAGAAAAAAATAATGTAGCGATTTGATGCATGCGAGATAAAAGAGTGATTAGCAAATGTGTTTACGAAAAAATAAAAAAATTTTAAAAGAAAATAGCTTTCCAAAATTTTAACCCTCGCACCCATTCATACACTTTTCTACTCCTACGTATCAAGTTCAGAATTCGAACTTTGAACTCGACGACGTTGGTCATTGGACCAATCCCAATGCTTAATTTTACCAAACTTACAAAACAAGAAATAAGAAATAAAAACCGACCAAAACTTCTATAAGTATACTGATCATCACAAATAAGATAAAATCTGTTTTGACTTGCCAAACTTAGGTTATTTGCATGAGTTTCTTCATTGTTTTGTCTCATTTTTAAATTTAATAATTGATTTGACTCTTCTGAAGGTCTCTCCACAGTCTCCATGCACGGGGTTGATGGAACAGTTGTTGAATGAGAGCCATTCAAGTCATGTTGTTGATTGGAGTTCCAGAAAAAAAAAAAAAAAAACTCCAAATAAACGGAATAATTAATACACCACCAAATCAATAGTTATATCATATTCTACATGTTCTTTCCTTCTCGAACTAGCTTGCAACTGGTTTTGATACGTCAGGTTTCTTTACAGGGACTAGACTACAACTACTTGTATAGAGGAAGAAACTCCCAAGTTCCTGAGTCCACAAATTTCGGATCCCACCAGTGATATTTGTGTTGTTGGTCATGATTATTCATTAGTTTCTTCATATCTTCTCTCCAATGCAGGTCGGTTGGTCAACTGAACATGCAAGTTGATAATTGCTCAATTCTTCAATGATAATTGTTGATGAAAAACTCACAAATTATGCAGAACGATCTGGAGCAGAAGGGCCTGCATTGATTGCTTATCATGAGAATCCACTTCACTTGGGCAGAGAGGGGGTGAGCATGAGAATGGCAGCTAATTTAGTTCCCTTCAAGGCTTCAACTACTTGGTCCACTAATATTGCTGCTGCATATGGAGGTTGAGAAACAGGGGATTTCAAGAAAGTGTAGTAAACTTTTTTCATTCTTGTTATGATACTATTATAGTTCTTAAGCCTAAAAAAAAAAGAAGGAAGAGATTCAATTGCAAGTACCCGTTTGAATCATTAAGAAAGAAACTTAACGGAGGTTGATGATCACTCGTTAATACATCTGATTCGTAGTCATTATATATTATTAAAATGCATGCATATACATTTATAATATTTTTTAATTTAATTTCACCCTTTTAAAAAATGTACTATTATATGCGATCTATTTTGGCAGTGTCCACTATATAGCATTAGACAATCAAGCCATATCAGTGTGTTTGGACCGGAGATTATTTGTCCAAATTTATTTGTTTACATCACCATTACAATTTTCAATACACATTTTTATCTTTTCAATTACTTTTTAATCTCACATACATCACATCATAAAAAATGGTACAGTAAAAATATCTCAAATAATTTACAATCCAAACAAAATTATTTTTTTTTCCAACCAGTAACCGACACACTACTCATTTTCCAAAATCAACTCTTGTAATTCCAGCTTCAGCTGCAGTTCACGGGCTTCCCATAGAAAATCCATCCTAATTTAGCCTGTGCAGTTTTTGCGGGGAGACCATCCATCTCCATCTGGTAGGTCAAGACTTGTATAGGATTTAGGCTAATAATTGATGAGTCAACCAAAAAAAAAAAAAAAAAAAAAAGAAAGAATCTTTACCCCTGAATTTTAAACAAACAAAACATTAAATTATTGAAGACATGACCTCGTGGAAATCTGCTCTTATTAAAATGTTTTGAAATTAACCAAGCAGACAAAAGAAGATTCGGCATTCCAAGAAATACAAAGTTAATTTAGTGTCAGTTAATAAGGGTTGATTTGGTTTCTTTCTCATGTTTGGTGTCCTTCTTCTTCATGCTTCGATTTGGTAGCATAAATTACAAAGGAGAGTGACTAAACAATTGACCAAAAGAGAACAGGAGAACAGAATGGAATGTTGACTTGATTTGACTTGACTTTTTTTACGTTTTACTTCAATTACTACAGCCAGTGGTGACCAGCGGCCACAATATTACTTACTAAAGGAAAGCAAGTAGAAAGTAGCAACATCAACACGAAGGTCATTTCATCACTCAAACCAAATGCAAACAAACATAATAAAACGCCAAAAAAAAAAAAGCACAGTAAAAGCCAAGCAGATCCCCCTGGAATCAGCCAAAATAGATCTCTCCCAAAAAGCCAAGGGAACAGCAATGAGGCCGAGCGTTATAAAGAGGGCTAATACTACCAGAAAAGGCCTCGGGCTCTTCTCTTGGGAGAGTATCGACAAGAATGCATGCTGCGTAACACTACTTTTTTTAAAATAAGTTGTACTAATTTATTGATAGATTAGCTGTACAGTTTTAAAACACAACAGTGATATTTGTTCATTTACTAAATATGAGCTACGTAACAATGAAACACAACATAGTCGATAACTAACTGTCATGTCATCGAGAGATCAAGACCGCGAATCATTAAAAAAAAAAAAGGACAAGTGAAAAATTATTATTGATCATTTACATGGCATGTTTTGTATAGTAGATCTTGCAAGTCCCGCATGATTTGGCGCATACCAGCCCATTTTCCCTTTTTGAGACATTACAATAAGAGCTTAAAAAGTTTCATAGATCCTAGCTAGTTTTCTTCTTTCAAATTTTGTAATTTCATAGCTAGATTGAGCTTTTAAATTCATAAACGCAAGTTGTAGTTGTGTTATTGTCGCCATTATTAGAGCATCTATCTTGATTTTATTAAGTAACAAGGCAAATATCGAGCTAGATAATTTATCGACTATCATTAAAAAGAGATACTTATTTATTTTATGCACGTGTCGTGGAAAAAAGAGCTCGATGATTAGTCCAATTGAAAATAAAATCTCGGCTCTATTATTTTTTATTTTTTAACATAAATGAAAGTGTCCGAATTAAAAATCTGTCGCTTATATTCTTTTTTCGAACCATTCAATCATCTCTTCCCCTAGTCTTGGCTCTATTTGAACTCACTTGTTTCACTTCCAATTATCTATTCATTATTATTTTTATGTTTAGACAGAGAGATATCCAAAAAAAAAAAAAAAGAGGAGGAGGAGCAGAGCATGAGGAAAAGTGAAAAACGGAAGCTAGCTAGTAAATCTAGCTTTTGAAACCTTTTAGGACATGGCATGAATGAATAAAGATCTAGAAGTAGTAGGCTATACTCTATGGTAGTTGCAAAAAAGAAAAAGAAAAACGGGGGAAGGGAAGATAGAGTTTGAGAGTAGAAAGCAGAGTGAAAAAGATGGAGGTGAGATGGGACGGAGGGAGGATGGGGTGGTGGTGTTGGGGACCCTAGGGCTTTTGGGGTAGCTTTCCAGGGAGGCTACTGCCGTATCTCATCCGTCACTTTCAAGAGTGTTTTTCTCGAATCCATCTCTCTCTCACCATCCCTCATCCCTTTCTCCTTCTTCTCTCTCTCTGGCCCTCTGCTCTGTTGTTTCAGTTGCCATAACTCCACTCCCTCACTCTATCAGAATCAGAAACAGCAGTAAGAAGAAGGTAAGGTAGTCCAGTGAGTCAGTAGTGAATTCCATTTCTCAGCCATAAATTCATTTCTTTGTCCCGACGCTGCTACTCTGCAATATATACACCAGTATATGTATATCCTCTCTTTACACATTATTACTCTGTCTCTTACTGGCATTAATTCCACCCTTCCTTCCCTCGCCATTCCTCCTCTTCCACTCTGGCTTTCCTGCCGGCCCTCTCTCTCTCTCTCTCTCTCCGTTTTCTCTCTCACACACTCGCACAGTTGGAGCATCAAAGCAGGTATGTATTATGTATGTGCATATGAATATGTGTTTATAATCATTACATGCATATGATTTCATTAACCACGCGCATCTCACCCCTTTTTCCTTCTTTTTGCCCTTTTTCCCCTCTCTCGGCAAGCACAGAATAATTATAGGTTTATCGTATCGATAAAAAAAAAGGAAAATTAATCTAGTACCACTACAGCGTTTTTTTTTTGTTTTTAATATTCTCTCAGTTGTGAGATCTACAACTATTTTTGTTTGCACTCTAAGCTAGTTGAGTTGCTATTTTGAAAGAAAATTCAATAGCTAAAAGCCCAAAAAAAAAAAAGAAAGAAAGAAGAAGGAGATAAGAGGAAGGACGTTGCTGAGAAATTTTTTTTATGGTTGTGGGATTTGAATGAGGAGCGATCATTGAGGTCATGAGCTAGGGTTTTGAGAGATGGAGGGGAGAGCCTTTATGAAGAAGCACTATAGCAATAATAACAATAGTAGCAGCAGCAGCTGTAGCAGTAGCAGGCAAGTGAACAACGGTTCCAGTGCCAGTCCTGAGAGAGCTAAGGTCTGGACGGAGAAGTCTCCCAAGTACCATTATCATCAACCCCGTCACCATAATCGCAATCAGAAACAGCACCAGCAAAACGGTAGTAACAATAATACTAGTAAAGGTGATTCAAGGGTGGCGGTGGTTTATTATCTATGTAGAAACCGCCAGCTGGAGCATCCTCATTTTATCGAAGTCCCCCTCTCTTCACCTGATGGCCTCTACCTTCGAGGTATCTTTTCTTCCTTGTGTTTTTCAAACGCGTTTGAGGAGTTCATAATCCAATTTGTTTGCTTAGTTCATAATCCAATCTTGTACTAGAAAAATTGCATGATCGAGAACACGCGTTTGAGAAGTATAATCGCTGTTGCTTTTACAATTAAAGCAAGTTGGGTGAAATCACGAGTCATAAGCTTCAGAGGACATTCCATCAGCCTTGCTCGTTTACGAATTGCACGATATGGTGAAATGAGAGGCATCGACAGACCAAAAAAATTTAACAATCCAAGACTAACAAAAATGGATTTATGCAGTTGACAAATTATTGCATAATAAGAAATTTTTATGTATACTGATAATATGCATGCGAGTATGTATGTTTGTTTGTTTCTTTATCAGTTAGAGATTGGATTCTTGTATGAAGTTCTGATTTTTTTTTCCTTTTACCCTGCTGAGTAGATGTAGTTGAGAGGCTAAATGTTTTACGAGGCCGACGCATGGCTTCGATGTATTCTTGGTCTTGCAAGAGGTCAGAACTTTTTCCGACTCTCATCAATTTATTACAATTGAAGATTTCCTTTCTGTTTTTCTTGGTTTTGGATTTTGGATTGGTTTGTAAAATGCAGGGGCTACAAGAATGGCTTTGTGTGGCATGATCTCTGTGAAGATGACTTAATCCTTCCAGCACATGGTAACGAGTATGTTCTCAAAGGCTCGGAGCTCTTTGAAGATTCTAATTCAGGTACATCAAAATTGTGCCAGTGGTTGCAGGGCGGGTCAATTAGGAGCCAAAGTCATTTGGACCCTCCTTGATATTCATGTTTTTTACTTTTAGGACAACGTTAGTCTAGGTTAAAATGTAACTAATGGTTGGTTCTTCGAATTGTGGCAGTCTCTGTTCTTTTGAATCATCTTTTTTGGATTTTGCTCAATTTTGCTCATCACCTTTTCCCTTTTCACGAGTCTGTTTACATGCTTTCTGTTTTCAGGTCGGTTTACCCCTGCTGGAAACGTTAGATTGCAACTTCCAAAAGCACTACCAGAGCCGCCATCTTCTAGAAGCCAAGATGATTCTTCATCCTCTTCTAGCATGAATGAGAGAGCTACAAAACATTCTCAAGATGATGAGCTGTCTCCTCCAGTTCAGCGTCCAGGTTCATCGGCTGTATCCCCAGAGTCTAGTGTTGGGAAGAATTCCTCCTGGAATGGTTCTCTCAGCTTGGCAGAATACAAAGTTTACAAGAGTGATGGTCTAGCTGATGCCTCCACTCAGACTGATGAGAATGGCAACCGAGTTAATAAAGCTCGAGAGACTTGTACGCGAGGCGTTTCAACTGATGATGGGACATCAGAACCTGAAAGTGGTGCCACTCAACCACGGGATTCACAAGTAAAAGAAACCTCAGAGATCTGCAGGGACAGAGATTATGTTTCACCTCCTCCATCTTCATCGAGTGCATCATCTTCTGGTGCTAGGACTGATACCTTGGAATCCCTCATCAGAGCTGATGCAAGAAAATTCAACAGCTTTAGGATTCTTGAAGAGGAGGAGTTCCGAATGCCATCCAGTACAAAATTTAAGGCTTCAAATATGCTTATGCAACTGATCTCGTGTGGGTCAATTTCAGTAAAAGATCACAGCTTTGGCCTTATCCCAGCTTACAAGCCAAGGCTTACTGGCTCCAAGTTTCCTTCTCCTTTCTTCTCGTCATCCTTCATGTTGGGAGAGCTTGATTGCCTTACAGAGAATCCAAGGTTTATTGGTCTGAGGCTGGAAGATAAGGAATACTTCAGTGGCAGCTTGATTGAGACTAATGCTCGGAAGGAAGGAGTAGCTACCTTAAAACGATCTTCTTCATATAATGCTGACAGGTCAGGCCAATCTCTGTTGTAGGTGTTGCTGCATTGGTTATTTCTTTGCCTTGCATAAAAAATGGTAAGATGAAATAAAGAGTGGAACCATGTTATCTACCTAAGCCTGTTACATGCACCGATGCTTAAGCTGTAGTTTTCTGAAATCATGTAATGATAGTGATTTGACTGAAACAATGAATTATCCTTCAATTTCTCTCAAGTACCGCACAATGGAGTAGCATAATTCAATGTCTGTGTTTATTTTGTTGATTCTTATGCTTAATTGTTTCTTCTCCTTCAAAGATTAGGTAATACTGCTTATCAAGAGGAAAACAGAAAAAATATAGCAAGTGGTAAAATTTTATTGTGGTTGCCTTGTGTTGCTTTGCACTTTTTACGTATGTTGAGAGAGAGTACTGGAAACTGCAGGAGCAATAAACAATTTGATTTAGAGGAGGACAAAGAAGAGACAAGTACGACGCAATCAAAGTGCATCCCACGATCAATCAAGGCTTCTTTGTCTAAGCAACCAAGAAGTGAATCAATGAGATCTCCTCTTTCAGATGGACCTAGGATCTCGTCTGATGGAGTGGAGAGTTCACGAAGTATTTCGTCTAATGTATCAAATGGAGGAAGTAAGAGACACACAGAACCTTCTTCTGGGAATAACCAATCAAGACGAACAGATTCCTTCAGAGGCGAGAAGGAAAATGTAATCAAAATTGAAGAAAGTTAAGTTTTGATTTTGAGTTTCTCAGAATAGGCACTCTAGTTTAAAACACAGTTTTTGTTGCTTGTCATTGCTGCCCCCTGCCCGCCCTTCTCCTTTTCTTTATCTGTTTGTGCGTGTGTTCATCTGAATTGATGGGCTTTACTAAAATGTTTCAACAGGCTTGCTTCAGGAGCTCGGGTTATAATACAATCAGAGGCACCTCCAGATGGTCAAAGTGACTTGTAACCATTATCTTGAAGGTTGAGAAATTCAGAGTTATAGTCACCTATGTGGATTTTTACGTCTTTTGCTCTTGCAAGTGAATAGCATGTTCTGAAAATCTGCACTTCAGAAAGTGCAGAGCAATCAGGTCACTAGCTGTCCAGAAAATTTTGATGTAAAGTTAGCTGTAGACTTGGGGAATTCTCAAGTTCTATGGGTCCGGGAGAGCTTTCAGGTACAATGCTGTATGAGAAGGTAGTGAGTGTTTCACGGAGAATTCGGTTTAAATTGTCGCAGCTTCTGCTTTTGTAATGTGTATATGTGTTGCTTTTATTTTGCGCTGGGAGCAAAGATTCTTCTTCTGTAGGTCATCTAGCTCGTCTTAGTTAAAGATTTCACTTCATTTAATGCTATTGTCGGTGAAAATACCAATGTTCCATTTAACTCATGCTAGTTAATTTAGGTCTAAAATGGGTAACCTAAGCATTAATCTCCAATTCTCCAAAATTTTAAAAAAGCAATAAAGATTTCAGGAGCGTTTTTGTTGGGAGGCAGAATGCATTTGGGAAATTGATTGGGCATTTCCCAAGTTAAAAGAAGGCAATTTTGAAACCAATGCATTAATGCAGAACATTCTTCAAGGAGCATGGGATTCCTGCAAATTGGAAACTTGGGATGCCTGGACTTTCTAGTAGTAGTATTTGACTAAATTACCTTTTTTATTTTCTCCTTTCCAAGGTCAATGCTGCCTTTGCGTCTAAAGATTGATGCCTCGAGGCCTTAAATAGTGTAAAAGGTAATATTAATAATTGAATGCTACAGGAAAATGATGGCGGATAGCATTCCCTCCCATGTTCTCAGCTCTTCCCCAATGGAATTGCAGTCAACTCGAATTCTTAAGATTTTCATAAACAAATAGCAATACGCAGATTATATTATGATTAAAGGCTCGTAATCAGTGTTTTATTTTTCCAACAGAATTGAATTCATTTTATAAAAGCAATTAGGGTGCTCGAAACATGGGATAAAAAAAAAATCCGGTCTTGTATAAATGCCAAAAGATTTCTTCTCTAAGTTGATAGGATTCTGCAATGTCTTGATCGAGGATTTCTTGAAATAATTGAATGGTGCTAGAAAGAGCAAAGCAATGTGTAGATTCAGTTCAAATGCAAGCATTTTCTTTAATCCTTGAAGCAAGTAGCAAAATTGCAATTCGGCAGAAAACAAAGAGAATTGTCAAATTGCAATTGCTTAATAACCAACAAGTCAATTGACAAATAATAATAATACTAACCAAGAAGTTCATGTAATTCAAGACCTCTTCATTGGTTGTAGTGGTAATTGAGGCTATTAGTGGTTTATAACTTAGTTAACCACTAATAAGCTTTAAGCTTTATAAATCCAATAGGATTTGCAGAAGCAGAACGGGGTGAGTAATGCAACAGCAGCCAATGCAGCAACATCAATCGTTTTTTTTTGCAAGAAAGAGGAATTTCATTGAATAGGAGACCACACTTTCAAATTAAAGCAGCCTGCACAAAGGCACTTTATTTACAGGTGCAAACAACCAACCAAATTGAAGTGGAATATCCCGAAAAGGGAGATTGGGCTCTGGGGCATTCAATGGGCTGTTTTACTTGCATTGCCTTTTCCTCTGGAATCGCATTCTACTGAATTTCTTTTGCTTTGTCCTACTTTTTGGTACTAAAAGCGAAGAAAAGTTCAGAATTTAGCACTTTCTAAGTTGTTTGCATAAGCATGGCAGGCTGTCACTTATTTTGAATCTTGTTTGCTGACTACTTATAGTTACTGTCAATTAATACTATGTTCTGGACCAATCTCAAAGCAATGCTGATTTTGGGGGTCTTTTTATTTTTATCCCTTTTTCAGTTTTTGTCTTTTTTTTTTTTTTGAGGAAAATTTTGGGATCTTGATGTGCTGCCAAAAAATAGTTTTGACATAGGGAAGACTAAGCACAAGGAACTTCTCGTAATCCATCCCAATGAATTGGGGCGTTAGGGTCATTTGGGCTCCTGGAGCTCTGGGCACAAGGCCTAGTCAGCTGAGCTAGTTTGCTTTTGCGGTTTTGCCAATGGGTTTCTCTCAGAAAGCCAGTCGATTGCATTGTTGTTTTAGATTGAAATTAATAAGATTGATAAGGCTCTGGCTCTCCCTGCTTTGTAAGAATCTTTCCTAGTTTCAAGCCAGTAAGAAAAGAAATGATAAATCAACTTTCAAAGAAATGGCATCCAGGAATTGAAACATCAGCTGGTTAGCTAGGTTCTCTGCCCAGCTACCCCTTACAAGACTGACAAACTTCTTGAACCAATTAATCAATTATTCCTTTAGAACCTGCATAAGTTCTAGCTTAGATACATTATTTCCTTGATCCCCCAAAAGTTCTTTGGGGTACTACTACTTTTCTAGCCGTATCTATGGATGGAGCCACCGGTATCATCTTAAAGCTGCCTTGTCTAAACCAGAAGTGTCATCTGACTGCCTCGGCAATTCTATGGCCAGAGGATGATGAGCACGAAGATGCAGGGCCTCCTTGGATCTGTCTAGTGTTATAAGACTTGCATCTTAAGCATTTGTGTGCCAAAATGTGAAAATGCACTTCAGCAATTGCACCACAGTCATTGCAGAGGATCCACACCTACAATACACATATTTCCCAGAATATGAATACTAGGATTCAGTTTCCAATAGTATTAAATTTAACTTCTTGCATGTTATCTTTATCTAGGAAACAAAGAGCCTTACCATCTTGTCCTTATACATCTCAGGCATTTGAGTTGCATCAACCTGAGATCACAAATTTAGTAGAAAGTTTTAGTGTAATCAACCTTGTATTACCAACAAGTATTTATTGGGAAAATGGGTGAGAAAGAAGGAACATGGAGACATACTTCTTGGTCGATCATTCTCCACAAGTTTGACAGATCACAGATGGATTTTGAGCACACGGGACATGAGTACCTAGAGGAACATGAAGTAAATGAATCCGGTTACCTTAAGAGTTGCAATTATTAGCAGAAATACAGAAGTAAAAGTCTCAATGTTCGGTGAGCAGAGGATTGGTGTGGTTACAAATTTCTTACCGGCTGTGATGCTCCATCTTTTGCACGCAGTCCAAATGTATCGTGTGCCCGCACGGTAAAACAGTTATATCTTTTGTTGTATCAAATAAATACTGCAAATTGCAATCAAACGTTGAGTAACTAAACAAAGAACATTGGAGGTTTTGAAAATCATCTTTGAGAGTTTCGTTCTTCTGAAGTCGTAATAGTATACCTCAAGACAGACTGGACAGTTGTGGTGCATTGCCCTTTCAACACAATTATGTGCATCCTTAATCCATTTTGAGTAGCAACATCCTGGACATAAATTGTACAAAATGTCAAAAGTTGTGCAACGAAAAGGACAAAATGGAAACTTAGCTAACAATGGGAACATGAAAACTAGTAATTGTCATACCACACTTGTTACAATGAAAGAAGTTTTCTTTGCCTCCAGTTCTGTGAAGAAAATTATTTGGCAATGAATTAGGGGATATTCAACTAGAGAGTATAAGATTATACTGAACATAGTATACATGTAGCATAAATAGGAAAAAGAAACATGTACAGGTCACACGAGTGTACCTGCATATCCCACATTCATGACAGTGGTATTGTTTCTTGGAGACCTATATGTATCCAGGAAAATGTCAATGAAACAACAATAATGCGAATTGGAAAAGATTGTACAAATCAAACGAGAGGAACATTACGAAACTTACATCATCATCAAAGAATTTGCACTTCTGACAAAAGTATTTGCCCATGCAAACCCCACAACTTTGGCATATTTGTTGAACCTAATAAGTGGATGCCAAAAACAGTCAATAAGTGCCTCAAATATGCTACAACCAATACTAAATATTGTATTTAAGTTCCACATGGTAGAATGCTTTCTAATACTCACATTTTGTTCTGTGCCACACAGGGAACATATAACCTGCAACTCACATAAAGAGAGACATTAGGGGAAAAGAAAAAAAGGGAAAATGCAAGCAAGAAATTTCCCCAGAAACCAACGGGAGGACATTACAAGCAAGTTCAATGAATATAGATATTGAATACAGCTCCTATGTAAAGTATAACAGAGAAGCTTGATATGTTTGAACAGAAGGAACTCACAGTTTTAACTTCATGCCGAGGAAGGTCATGCCTATGAAGGGGATCAACCTCCAGAGAGTTCTGCCCCCAATTACAGTTGTATCAAAACAAAAGGCAAAGTATCAATCAGCTTGGGAAACCATCAGATATTGTAATTCGTGGGCATAAAAAAGAAACAGCAATAGAGAACAGGGTCACACTATACCTTAGCTTCGTTATGACAATGCCTGCAATTAAAGATCTCATTACAACATGGGGCTCTAATCTTGCATCTCCTACTGTAATGTTTGCACCTAAAACAAATCCCCATACAACAGATTACGCAAGCAAATATGCTGAAAAGTTACAAAGAGTGGCAAGAAGAAAAGGGCTTAAATGAAATCCGATCAAGAAAGAGAGGAAATTGAGAATTACCCGTGATCTCCAGAACCAAGATCCCTCAAATTCTCATCTTTCCCAGCAAATTCAGGCCCCGGTAAAATTGATAGAGACAGAACTTCACTCCCCATTGTCAAGAATTCTTCTTTGGCCTGCACAACCGAATCCAGTGTAATACAGTCGAAAAAAAAAGAGGATAAGATGATACAAATTTCCACGGTATTATCAATTACTATTACGCATTTATCAACCTTTCTTCACTTTACCTTACAAACTGTCGAATCAGTGGCGACTTTGCGGGTTGGGTTTTGCGCTTCAAAAGTTGAAATAGAAAGATGGGGTGAGCAGTGGTGATTAATTAGTAAGTTCGTTAGAGGGATGGTGCTTGGACGAATGGCGGGCAGGAAAGGTATTTATAATCATGGGGGCGGGAAAACGACGGCTCTGGCTACCCTTTTCGGATGACACCATTTCGATAAGGCCCACGTTGTTTTCGGTTTCTTTTCCCCTCCTTTATCGGTGGATGTAAGAATCTAAACCGACGAAACTGCTACCGGACAACCGTAAATGGATAACTCGTTGGATACAGAAGAATTTCCCACATCCGACCACCATTCAGTATCCAGAGCGCGTGGAGCTTAGTAAATTCTAGCACTTTAAGAATCTCAATCCCCTTCTCTTTTTTTCTCTCTTTTCTCGAAAATAACTAGTACTAGTACTAGTATAAAGTGCGTCTGTGATATTTTATGGATGACGTATAAAAGTTCAACCTTTATCCAATTTCACTCGTGTAATCCACATATGTTTAATTTTGCCTCTTTTTTTTCGTACATATATTATTTTCATTTTCATTTTGTAATCGTGACTTCTTAAAATTATGTAGAGATGGGTTGTGTTTTTGTTACCTATCTTTGCAATATAGTTGAATTAAAACCAAAAATAATTTTATATGCTGTTGACATTGCACTCGACCTGATGATCAAGTAAGTAAAATTTGATCCCAACTTGAGTTTCAATGATTTTTTAGCTTAAAATTACTATGTTATTCATATATATTCATTTTTTATGTACGAAAAATGTTGGATTCTATTTTTTTAGTGATAAAATGAATATAGATTGAGACAGAAAAAGTCGATATGGTTCGGGTTAGATCTTATTTTTTTTAAGAACAAAAATGAATATGAATCAGATCATTTGATTTACTATGAGTGGAATCTAATATTTTTGGTAATAAAAAAATGATCATTTGTAGTCATATGACGGATTTAATTCAGGATAAAATTTAGTTGAAACCTTAGATTGAATCCAAAATTTTACTGATTTAATTTTATAAAAAATATAAAATTATCACTTTAAAAGTGAAGGACGAAAAAAATTATTTACAAAATATAAGAGATATTTAGAACGATTTTTCCATCGATAATTGTCAAAAACATTTTCTTTTCTAGATTCAGATAAGGAACTTCTTTCACTGTAAAGGAACAACGTAGGACCATAGAGTTTTCCTATCCTATTTTCATAATCGATATTTTGTTCTCTGCTGTGATACAATTCACCGAGTTTATCCCACGCGCCACTGTGTTTGGCTATAAAATGACGGTTTTAGCCTATAACGTTTCAAGATTTGCAACTGACCACCCTCGAAATGGATAGGCATCCATTTGATGAGTGATCAGGTTCCACGTCATTTTTAGCTTTTTTTTTTTTTTTTGTGGGTAACAAGTGAAAGATAATCTTCGTCAGCTCCATTGCTTTCCAACTCATTGCACGAATTTTCCACTTTTCATGGTGAAGGAAGAATCTGGATAATGGAAAATTCATTCTCTTGATCTAGTGTATCAAATTTGACTGTCGACAAGTTACAATGGAGGCAAAACAAGCTCATCAATAGTGATAAATTGAGACCATAACATATACGTACTACGGTACTTGCTTTTACTAGACTCTGAGATGCAATAGTACGTTAATAGTGTAAAAGAATTGCACTAGACTCCGTTTAATAATTTAATTTATCACTTAAATTTAATGAATTTAGATATTAATATTTTCAAATGTATTTAATAATAAAAAATTAAATTTCTGAATTAATTAAGTGACATTAAATTCTTTACGTTAAACTTGCTTCCAAAAATAAGTAGTGAGTTATTTACTTATAACTTAACATGAAATATGTTCAAATATATTAGATTTTAATATTTAACAATTGAATAAATTAATGATTTCAGATTTCAATTTTCAACAAACCAAGCTACACACATACCTCTCTTTTTTTTTGGTTTAAATGCTCAAATTATGTGGTGGGATCTTTTTCTTCACTACAAAAGTTAGAAGTGCAAAGGCACGGAAAAAAACAAGAACAGCAAAACAAAAGCTGGATTGGCATACAAAGATGAGTGGTCATGACTCATGAGAGGAGGCGTAAATCATTTGGATCACGACCACAAGTGGCTTTACAGGTGGATTATGGCGTGGTTGCTTTATTTGTGCTGTGTCCACTGTTGCTTCCAGATATGGATGGATGGATGGATAAGCTATGCCAGTTTGCGTGGAAATTTTGATATTCATATCTCTGAAACATGAGTAGATGGGCTGATAAGCAGGTAACAAATAGCCAACAAAATTCTGATAGGTAGGCAGCTATTTTCATGCTTGTTCGGGCATCTATCTACCCCTTGGTACAAAATTATATGGGAGAATGTTAGGATGTAAATGTTGAAGTATTATCTGCTAGCCAACAGCTGCGAAATTTGCAATTCCTGTATAGCTATAAAACTCTCTTTTTAGATTGGAAAAGCGATACTTTATCTTTTTATAGCTCATTTAGGTAAGAAGTTAATTTCTTTAAAGTTCCTAAATAATAATCGAGTTTCACTTATCACTAAAGTTTAGTCAAAATATTATTATTATTGTCCAACATCATCATTACAATTTCCAACACACCTTTTTATCTTCCCAATTACCTTTTTATCTCACATACATCACATCACAAAAAGACAGTAAAAATATCTCAAATAATTTACAATCCAAACAGAGCTAATTCTTGGGAAGGGCTTATTCTTGGAACAAAATTTCCACTTTGAAGAGTTTAATTGGGACTTAATCAATTTCAATATCCGAATTGACACTTTGGTCTATTTTGAAGGGCCAAATTGAAATTCATCTTAAAACCAATATTGTATTTTAAGTGAACATAGATACTAAAATATCTCAGAATATAAGATGATTTACATTTAATTGCTTTAAAGTTCCTAAAAAATAATAGGGTTTCACTTATCACTAAAGTTTAGTCAAACATTATTGTTCAAAAATGAGATGAGGGGAGGGATTATTCTTGGAAAAAAAATTTGCACTTTGAAAGGTTTAATTGGAACTCAATCAATTTCAATGGCTGAATTCACATTTTGGTCTACTTTGAAGGGCCAAATTGAAATTCACCTTAGAAACAATGCCATTTATATTGATTTATGGATTATTATCACTTTACCCCCTTAAACTATATCACTACTATCAGTTTATCCATTAACATTATCTTTTAGTCACTTTATCCCCACAAGTAATTCAACTCAACATGTTAAGAAATTTTAGACAAAAATACCCTTTTATTTTATGGTATTACTACATTGTTATTATCACTTTATTCGTTTAGATTATAGTGATACAATCACTTTAGTTCCTAATATTATTTTCTAGGCATTTTACCTCATCGTTAATCTAACTAGGATGGTCAAAAAATTTTAAATATATTTACCTTTTTTATATATAATTAAAAATAAAAAAGTTGAAATGGTTATTCTTTCTTTTTTTTTTCACTTTAAGAGATCAAAAAATATAAAAATAAAATGGTTTTCTCAAATTTTTTTTTTTTACTGTCCAACTCAATCCTTCTTCTCAAAATGAGTGTCATTTAAGTAAACATAAATATTAAAATATCTAAAAATATAAGATGATTTAAAAATTTAATTTCCTGCAGAACCAACAACCCTTATAAAATATCCTTTCATATTGATTTATTCTCTTAAGCATTCTGAAGACGCCACTAGCTTCATTACTTCTCTGTAATATAAATTTTCAATAATTAGCTTAGTTTAGTATCATTAATTATGAGCCACCTCGACGTGCACAAGCTCAGCCCGTGGAAGCACAAGATTTAGCAATGTCTAGCATGACTAATTACTTAAAAATCTTGGTTTCGAACGTGCTATGTTTGACCCATGGATGTGTTGCCCACAATCACCTTGTGCTGGCCATTGGATAAGATGATGACGGTAATATGTTATTTTTGATATGTGAATCTTATTTCCTAGAAAGCTTATTGAAGTGAAATTACGTATTAAGCTTGCACTAGAATATTGTAGTTAGGTGCAATTCGAAATATACAATTCATTCATGAGAGCAGAAAGAGAAGGATTACTTGTGTGTGTGATGTATATATACATATATATATGGTTCTTGGAGAGTCTAAACAAGCCTAAAATCCATCGGTACCCCCACAATATATATATCATTTCTAATCTGATCTCTGTGGTCATCTGGTGGCTATGAATAAAGGATTACTTCTATTTTAACCAAAAAAACAAATTAATTAGTTGTTAATGGTACCCAAACTTGATTTGCGTCACTTAATTATCTAGACTACTAATTTGTATCTCATTGATCCTGTAACTAGAGTGTTGATGAACGATTGAGGAACATTTTATCTGGCCACAAGGAGCTAAACGAGGAAAACATTCACAGTACTCCTAAATTGCTTATGAATCGCGATCAGTACTGTATCTAGTTGTCGCACTCGCATGCATGAGACAGAAGGGATTGCTTGATTTCCAGAATTCCCATACTATATATTTAGTTTAAAGATAGACTGGAAGCCCCTAAATAATCTTTTGAAAAGATGAACTGCTTGTGGAATTTTACTGAGCTTTCTAAGGTTGACTTAATTTATCATTTGAATCATTCCTGATACCCGCTAGCGTGATAATAATTGGGCTTCATATGAGGCAGCTTCAAAACTTGCTGTTTCTAGTTGATGCTACAACTTAAAACATCTCGAATGACATATTCCAACAGCGTAAACGTTCAAACGAGTTCATCGTCAGTAATTCAAAATCAAAACTTGCTGCAGATATCTTAAATAGCAAAAGATGCTGTCCTTAGAGGGCTCTAGTTGCATACTCTAATATGAAAAAGGATTTGATCTCATGCTTTAGGGAGGTTACTGTATATCTTGTGTATCGCTAATGTAATCAAGCTGCTAGCTTTATGGCTAGTTTAATAGATAAAGTTATTTTTGAGTTAAACCTCCCCTTGATCTTCTTACAATACAATTGTAGAGGAAGATGAGAGGGCGAAGTTGACGGTAAAGAGTGTAAACTCATCCATACATTATTGTTTCCAGAAAAAGGAAAAACTGCGTTATGAAATTTCTGCAAGAAATATGTGGGATGGCACAGCATTTTCTGCTTTTAACATTATAAACCCCAGTTATAATTAAGCTTTATTATATGAATGTTTGTTTGGTGAAAGAGACCCAAGTTTGGTTTAAGAAAGTAGATAGTTATTTGAGAATGATCAATTGCTCCTTGTTAAAGGAAGTAAGGCAATGTAGTTACGTGCAAAAGAAACTGCAATGCAAGTAAGGTATGTTCTTTCCATCGCTGCTGCGTGCTAAATGCCTGCACTTGGTTTCTTGAATTGATTAATGTTTTTAGATCCTAAACCTCAACTTGACGAAGACAACCAAGTACGAAGAATTCGACAACATTCATATCATTCTCGTTTCACAGAATTGAGCATATTTTACTTAAGATCGAAAGAAACAAAACTGAGAGGCTAATTTTTATCTTATTTGGTATACTGATTATGTTTCTTCTATTTTCCCTGAAACAAATAACGAAAAAAACAATCAAATTAGGTGCTGTATGACAAGTGCCAGCAGTAAAGGCACAGCAATTGAGTTGATGACAATATTATCAAATTGCTAAATCCTGAGACAACAGAACGGTTAGAGTTAGAGCATCCCAGTCAAGGATTAGAAATATGGAACCAAATTTTTACTTTTTGCTGGATATTAAATGGGGTCGTTATTATTTGTATTAATTGTTACACTTGCAAAAGGACACCACTAGCTTGACTTCTTTGAGATGCTACAAAAGTAAACTTCTTGAAAGTGACAAGATTTCAGTTCTTAAATTCGGTGGCTTTCCTCAGGTTGTTACTGGTAACCTATTGTTGGTTGGAGCCTGGAGGTAGGAAAAGAAAGGAAAAAGGAAGAAGAAGAAGAAGAAGAAGAATAGGCGATTGGAATCTGCAAGACTATTTGATTCTCTTGCTCGAGTGGTTATTCTGCAATATAAGTTGTTGGTTTCAGCATGACGACTTGTATATATGAATGATGATGCTGAAAAATCATTATTCTCAAACTGCTTTCTTCTTTCTTTAAGAACAAAGCAATGAGGCCAATCATTTCCAAACAACAAAAATATATAGTTGGAACTACAAATTGCAGTTGATAACCTAATATTTCTTCCCTTAGATCATCAGCTCAGGAACAGAAAAAACTAGTAACTAGTCAAATACATGAAACCGTCAACTGGACTTTAGCTACATTATCTTTTTCATGAACTTGTCAGCTGTTTGAAACTAATGTTTAAAAACTGTGGATTACCTTAACAACAGAAACCACAGGAATGATTCCGTTCACACGAAGAGTTTTAATAAAATTCTAGAAAACAAATAAAATTTCGTAGAAGAACTAAATATAAACTCCCAGCGTTAAGGGCCATGTAACATTGACAATGGAGGGGACTGCTGATATCTTGGGGCTTGGAATGGGGAATATCAACGATTTTGGGTTCATAGATTTCATGGATGTAACCAATTTTGAGCAGTTCATTGAGCTCGTTAGAGGTGAAACTGCAGAACCAGCTGTTGAATTCTGTGCAGACTTTGATTGTGACCACATTGCTGGTTGCATTGGTGGAGAAAGCCAATTTGTGCAACCCCCGGAAGATCAACTCTTTGATTTCAACATAACAAGCTTGTCTGAGTTTAATTTAGTACCTGAACAGACTAAAGTAGCAGAGGAGGAAAATGATGGGGAGGAGGAATCTTCAGCTACAGCAACTACTCCAACTAACGGGAGTAAGAAGACTGATCGATCAAGAACTTTGGTTTCAGAGAGGAAAAGGAGAGGCCGGATGAAGGAAAAACTCTATGCATTGCGTTCCGTGGTGCCTAATATCACCAAGGTTTGCTATCTCTTTTGTCTGCCAATTACAACTAATTACTTTTCCAACAATAGCTATGATCATGTTTTAGTCGGTTTTTCGTAGTTTGGCATCGACCCCAATTTTTTTATTGACAACCAGAACTAAAGGGCTTGTGAGACCTTGCATAAAAGTGAGTTATAATAACAGAGATTAGCATGACGCGTACATTCTAGCCTAGTAGGCAAGACTGTAAATCACAGGCTCAATTTGCTAAGGTTGGCAGCCATCCGTTTGACTCCTAAACATGAGAAAATTAAAGTAAATTTTGATCGAATGCTGAAATTTCGAAATTGATATATTTAAAGATCGATCTTCCAAGGACTGCTACATGCAAAGTATCAACTAGCACCATAAGTTTACTCGCACAGATGATCACTTCTGAACAGTGAGTGACAATTTGAATTTGTTAGTGTAAGTTGTTCTGTTCACTCACAATTGGAGCATGCAGATGGATAAGGCCTCTATCATTGGGGATGCTGTGCTGTATGTGCAAGAACTGCAAATGCAGGCAAAGAAGCTAAAGGCTGAGATAGCTGGTCTTGAGTCATCTCTCAGCCAGCCTAATAATTATCCAGGGGAATCCTTCCTAAATGCCAAGAAACCAAACTTCACCATCAACCTTCCACTAATCAAGAAGATTTTTCAGGTTCAAATGCTAGATAAATTCTGCTAACTAAAAGCAATCAACTGATGTGATAAAAAAAAAAAATTACAGGATGAAAAAATCTGATATATCCTCATTTTTGTTTTCTATTGGACTACAGATGGAAGTTTTTCCAGTGGAGGAAAGAGAATTTTACGTAAGAATGGTATGCAACAAAGGGCAGGGCATAGCAACATTACTTTACAAAGCACTTGAGTCCCTAGCTGGCTTTATAGTTCACAGCTCCAACTTGGCAGCAGCTGCTGAAACTTACATCTTCACATTCACTTTGAACGTAAGTTTTCATTTTGATGAGCTAGCTTCGACTCCTCCTCAACTCTTCTGCAATGAATTCATTTACTTTCGTGTTAAAACAGGTTAACGAATTTGAGGTGGAGATACACTTGCCAAACTTGAAGCTATGGATTGCTAGCGCTTTTCTTAACCAAGGATTCGATTTTGTTACATTGCCATCATCTTAGATCATATTATCAAGGGTTCATCACATTTTATCCCCTCAAAGAATACCCCATTTCTCAGTTTACCCCCTAACCTTTAATTTTGCTCACTTAACCCCCTTTAGGACAAAATTGCCCTTGTATTATTTTGACTTTTCATTTATCTTGTTTTCCTTTCTTTTATTTCTTTTTCTCTTTCTTCTTTATTTAATCCTTCCTCTTTCCCACAAAAATCTTCACCTTAATGATTGAAATTAAAAAAGAGAATTGCAGAGATCTATCTTCTCCTTAAATGATTAAAAAAAATATTCAAATCACTTTCCTAAAATACAATTTTTTTAGCCTTTCAATTCTTTTAATTTTGGATTTTTCTCTTTCCTTTCTAGTTTCTCATTTTATTCCCAAGAAAATATCTTAAGATGAAATTGTGACCTGATTAATAATCATCAATTGAAATTTGTGACATGTGGCATCATACAAAAAATCAAAATTAGTTTTTGATGCCTTTTAAATCTTTACCCAAAAACATGCAATTACAAATTCAAAACAAAAATTTTCGTTGAAGTGGAATTTCTATTGGGAAGGATGAAAGAGAAAAAGAAATAAGAGAAAGGAAAACAATTTCATCTTATGATATTTTCTTAAGAATAAAATGAGAAACTAGAAAGGAAAGAGGAAAACCCAAAATTAAAAGAATTGAAAGGCTAAAAAAATTGTATTTTAGGAAAGTGATTTGAATATTTTTTTAATCATTAAGGAGATGATAGATCTCTATAATTCCTCTTTTTTAATTTCAATCATTAAGGTGAAAATTTTTGTGGAAAAGAGGAAGAATTAAATAAAGAAGAAAGAGAAAAAGAAATAAAAGAAAGGAAAACAAGGTAAATGAAAGGTCAAAATAGTGCAAGGGTAATTTTGCCCTAAAGGGGGATAAGTGAGCAAAATTAAAGGTTAGGGGGTAAACTGAGAAATGAGGTATTTTTTAAGGGGATAAAATGTGATTAACCCTATTATCAAAACTTGTATTGATCTTCACATCTAATGAACCAGCCAGCAGTCCCGTTACTCTTTATTGTTACATCTAGGGCCTCTGGCTATTATTAGTGTTTTGTTTTCTGGTTGAATGGAGGCGGAATGGCCCAAAAGATATGTTGGAGTCCTCGATGAAATCGAATTGGGTTCCAGGCAATCAAGCCCAACAACCGGTTTTGCGTGTTCTTGTTGAAAGGAAGCACTCTGCTTCCGCTTAGTTCACCAAGCAAGATTTGAAACCCTTGGTTTTGCTCAGTGGCTTGGTTGTTGAATGAGGGTACTTAACTTGGCTAACGAATTTCAATTTCATGACACAACTCAAAAGATTTATGATTTCTTTTTCCTTTCTCTCTTCGTTTCGTGTACAAATTGATTTGAAAGAAACTCTAAATTTAAAATTTAGTTGGGGCCCAATATGGACCAAGAACCGTTCTCAGCAATTGTTTGTTATCTGTTGAGACGCTATGATCTATGTGTAAACTGTAAAGCATCACGCATGTGGTGTTTGGTGACAAAAGTGATGATTTTTAGTTCCTACAACTAATGTTAATTTCCTCGCCTCAATATAGCAAAAATTGACATTGAAAAGAAAAAGTAACAACTCCAAAGTGGCTGGCTCTGCTCGTCTAGAAACCTTTGTCAGCTAGGCTATTTTGTCTTTTGAATAAATGTTCATGGCTATAAAATCCAACCTCAGTCCTATTTCTTTAACCAAGTAGCTATTGATAGATTATCATGATTAGGCCTTTAGAATTTTAGGTCCTGTTTGATAATTCAGTTCAACACTTAAATTTAACGGATTCAGATCTTAATATATTCAGATCGCTTGATAACAAAAAAAAATTGAACATCTGAATTAATTAAGGGGCACTGAATTTTCTAGGTAAAATTTGCTCGCATCGCAAAATTAAGTAATAAACTATTCACTTATCATTGAACAATTCAATAACTTAATGAATTCAGACTTCAGATTTTAGACTTCAATTTTATCAAATGCACCCTTAGATTCACATCTCGTCAAATTTACAATGCTGCAACAATAAAGATGTTAGCAAAGACAGAGTACCATCAATTCATGGTACCTAGACATGCAATTCTCTACTTACCCGCCGGCCCAACAAAAAAGAAAATAAATCATGGTACCTACCTATGACCTGTCCACATTGTTGCCAGTTGCCACGAACTATGATCATTTTCTTTTGTATATATATGACAATTATGAGGGGAAGGGAGGGCGGGAGGCCATTCAATTCAAAAGAGAAATGGCAATGAATATAAGGAGGTTTTGGTGAACAGAATTGAAATTCGTCAACAAAGTATCACCGACCATCTCTTGATGATTCTCACAAAATAAATACGACCAGCCATTTCTGTAGAGTCACTTTCACGGAGGACCAAAGCATTTTGGTTTTACACATGACACGAGATCAATGATTTTCCTGGATCCTGTGGTCCACTCCTCATCACTGGTCCCCCTACACCTCCACCGCCAGCCCATCCCTGTCCCTAACTAAAGACGCTATTGGCTGATTCTTAATCACCTCAATAATCACGTGAAACTAGAAGTACAAAGGGTATTCATTTTTCACCCCTTCAATTATGGCCCCTATCCTACAAATTTTTTTTAAACTAGATCATTTTTCTCTTTAAGCTTTTCTTTGAATTTTTTTTTTGCCTTGTTTGCACATATTTTCAATATTTGAAGACCATACTCACTTCAATGCTATTTGTTGAAATTTTTGTCAAAAAATTGTACTGTAACGATTTGATATATATGAGATTAAAAGGTGATTGAAAAATGTGTTCATAAAAAACCTAAAAATTTTGTAGAAAAAAAATAGCAAACCAAACAAACCCATTGATTAATACTCTAAAAGAATGTATGTGGGGTAAGATTTCAAGAAGAACATTTAGTATGAACTTATATTATAGTAGTATACTTACGAAGCAAAATACACTAGGGTTTCTCTTTTTAGGGAAAAAAAATTAAGTGGAAATTAATCATTGAAAAATTCGAGAAGGATTACACTAATCTTTGACCCAAAAACAGTGGATTTGATGGAGTAAGTTGACATGTATTTTGGAATCATTGGATCCTAGAATCACATATAGGATTAACAATTAATCTTAGATGCTCGGATCGTTGACTACAAGATTTGTCCCGTTCACCTCATTTCAGATCACGTATACATGCCTTAAAAGATACAATTCTCGAGCTTCATTACCATTTTACCAGTAGGATACAATTTGAGCAAGGTATCTGCGAATAGCTTTGGAACTTTGAAGTATGGACAGATCTGCAATTCTCCGTATCATAGTCAGACTGAGTTGGATGAGATCCACATATTATGACTAGAACGATGGCTGCAGTTCAAGAATTAATTGTTCTAGATATCTACTAGTATATCACAAACAAACAGAACTACAATCTTTGTTCTCAGCTGATTTTCAAGACTTGATTTTAGATTTCGGAAGAGAGCGGTGAAATGACCTTCGAAACTACCTAACTCGCATTCACGAAAAAATATATATTAATACAAGCGTGAAAATTACTCTAGTAAAAAGGGTTTTCAAATTATTCATTACATCTTATTGAAAGTGCTATACTTTTGATTTTGATATGTTTCAAAATGTTTGTCATATTAAGAAAAATCGAAGCATTTTTTAGTCTCTCTTTCTAATATAACTAGAATTTTACTCATGCCTTAGCACCGTCTTTTTTTTTATTTATTATGAATTTTCAATTTGTCTGTGTAATAGTTAATTCTCTGTTTTGCACTAAGTTAATTCAAAATTAAGGGAAGGGATGATGAATAATTTGAATACTAATCAATGATCTGGTGGTGAAAGGAAATAATTTATGGAATATGTAATATTTCAATAATTGTGATTTGAAAAATGTTTTACTATAGTTCTATATGTTATAATTTGATAGAAAGTAGAATCATTAAGAAAAAATTAGTTGATTTTTAAAGCAATATCACTAAGATAAAATTAGTTATTTTTTAAAGTTATTTTAAAATTAGAGATAAATTTGTAAGCATATAATATAAACAAAAAAGGATTCAATATGGGTAAAATCCAAGTGACTCATAATCCGTTAATTCTTTTCAATTAGGTATGTCATGTAGGAGTGAGAAACAATTCTAATTAAAAAAGTTACTTTCATATATATATATATATATTATTAAAAAATTGAATTTTCGAAACATAACAAAATAATTAAAACAGAAATTAAGAACAAGCCTAAGCTATTCCATTGAAGCCTTGCCAACCCCGGAGGTCTGCAACTCTGCATTCATAAATACGTCTCCTTAAGACAGGATGCAAACGACATTTACCAGCGGATGGGTCGAAAAGACGTTTGAATATGCATGGTTTTCTCTTTGATTTAACACCATTGTTCGCCTTTTTATCTTTTGGTGAATTATGCACTTGGCAGTTGCGAAATAAATCATTTGGGTAAGGTACCAAGGTGATTTCCCTCCCTTCCTTCCTTCCTCAGGCCCTTGTGCGAATTGCACATGCTGCTGAAACTGAAAGGTCATGTTTTGAATCTTTTGAAATGGGCTTTGTGGGTGGGGGGGGGGGGGTCCTTCGCAATCATATCGGAGATAAGAGTTAATTTGGTGGGGCTAGCCATGTATCCTCGAGATGCCTCTTCGGGTCCTGTTGTCTCGCAGCAGCAAGAAAAGTGCCTTTATTGCAAGCTACGTACAGAAACAGACAAGTCATTTAGCACTTAGCAGTAGTGTTTTGTTACTCTATTTACTACTCCTGCGGCCTGCTATGGATATTCTCAGGCAAATTGTTGATCACTACTATTTCAAAAAGGTTTTAAGTAACAACAAGAGCATAAACTAGAAAAGACAAAAGATGCTATTGCAAGCAGAAGGATTTAAGGAACCACCAGCTCAAAGGCTAGGTGGGGTGGAAGTCAAAAGTTACATTAAAGCGTGGTGGGATACAACCTTTGCCTCCCACCAATTCACTACATTAAAAAAAGTGATTCTACTTAAAAAATTCAAACTACCAATTCACTACATTAAAAAAAGTGATTCTACTTAAAAAATTCAAACAGGTGCACTAGTGCACCTGTCTGATTCGATGATGGTTCAGTCCCCTTCAAATTATCTTAGATCTCTTCAGGTCTATCGTATCTAAAAAAAATAAAAGCAAAAGGATTTATGGGTAAATGGACTAATGACTAGAAACCAAGTTGAAGGTGTTATGTATCAAGAACCTCTTGCAACTACCAAAATCAAGTAAATCAAATTTACTTTCAAAAGTGGTCTAAAACTTAAATTGAAACAAAAATTTTGCTAACTTAAATTTACAAAGAGACGTAAAATTAATATTTTAAAAATAAAAAGAAAAAAAAATTATTTGATAAAATGTGACAAACGTTTTATTTTGCAGAATTTTGCCTAAATAAATCCTACTCATGGTGTACTAAAACCACTGCAGCGTACTTAGCCCTGAGCTTAAATTCTTCCATGTAGTCATGTGGCGCTGTTATCCTCGAGCCATTTTGGTCTCCTATCCTGTATTTGATAGTTTCAAGTAACCATCATCATCGGCTCACAACCGTGTGGTACTGATTTAAAGCACACAAGGGAACAACTGAAGCAGGCATGATTCACGAAATTGAAAGTTGGCCCCAACAACATGTGGCACCAGATAATTACGACAATTGCAGATTAGCTCGAAACTTTTGACCTAGTCACCTTTCAAGAATAATAAAATACAATTTGCTATTAGTAATATATTGAAAGTGACAATATTATGACTTGTGCTTTGAATCATCCTTCAACATTTAAGACTTAAATTAATGGAAGCGAGGACAAACCAATCAAAACTTCTTCCATAATTATTATTACTTTCCAAATTGTAAACAACAAAGTATAAAAACATATTTTGGCAATGGGGATGAGAAATCAAATCAAGAAAGAAGAATTGGACTAAAAATACAACCACAAAACTAAGAAGAAAATGATATCGATGATGACTAGAAACAAAACAAAGGAGTACCAAACAATCCATTATTATACGCAGCTAAAACTAGCCGAAACAGAGCATTTGTTCATGAATATAATTAAATGAAGGCCGGAGAAATGCATGGCACAACTGACCAATTGAACCCATTCAAGAGCATAAACGCCACAGGACAGGCTCATGATGATGATGAAGAAGGAAAAAAAAAACTGAAAATAAAAGAAAAGAGAAAAACTCCCCAACTTCTCAACCCACATAAATTACAGAGCAAAGCAAGGAAAAATAAGCCTTCCTTAATTTTTTTTTCCTAGTAATCTGCGGCGGGCACGGCCTCATGAGAATGGTCGATGAAGAAGATTTCATAGACAGCAGCAGCAATCACAGCTCCAACGATGGGGCCAGCCCAGTAGACCCAGTGGTTAGTCCAGGTCCAGCTGACCACAGCAGGCCCGAATGACACAGCCGGGTTCATGGATGCTCCGTCAAAGGCACCACCCGCCAGAATGTTGGCCGCCACAATCAAACCAATGGCAATGGGTGCAATCGTTCCAACATCACCCTTCTTCGGGTCAATGGCTGTGGCATAGACGGTGTAAACTAGCCCAAACGTCATCACTATTTCCAGAATAAATGCATCCCACACAGATACACCATGCGCCAGAGATAAGGCTGAAGTTTTCTGCCAAATTCAAGATTTTCATTCATCACTATCAATCATGTAGACATGGCACCAAAAAATGGCAGAGAAATCATGATTTTACATCACAAGTACTATTGATCTTACAAAACCAAGAATGAATCTGCAACTTGGATCAACCAAATTCTTGTAGACAATTTGAAATATATTTATGAAATACATTTATTGCCACCTTGGGATTAGAGGATCTGGATTTATAATCCTTCTTAGCCCTCTTTGGAAACCTTTTGGTTGGTTCTAAAAAATGTTTGTTACCTCCTTGAACGTACTATAAAGGGTAAAGATATCTATATATTGAGCTGGTAGTCTAGTAGTTGGATCTTTCACTGTCCAGAACTAAAATTCCAAAAATCTTGTATTCTTTTTTTTTTTTTTGTCAAAGAATGGATCTACATATTTGATAAAAGAACTTGATCATAGGACAAAAGATGTTGTAAATAAAAAGTCCAAATATTTACTCAGGCTTTACTTGACTACTGTCTACTGGCAGTGAAGTGTTAAGTCAGCTTTTTTTATCACTAATGGTTCGTATTTATCGTTATACTTTCGGATCGTCTAGCAAACATGAATACTCACCATGCCTCCAGTGGAGACCTTAAGGAGCAAGCAAGCAATGATTGATCCTACCAACTGGCCGATGATGTAGAGAAGACCCCTGAAGAGGGTGATGTTACCGCCAAGAAAAGCGCCAATAGTCACGGCCGGGTTGACGTGGCCGCCGGAGATGTTAGCCGAGACGGAGACGCCCACGAATAGCCCTAAACCATAAGCCAAGGCGGCGGATATAAGCCCAGCTGGAGTACTTGGAGCACCACCAGTCAACTTGCTATATGCCATGCCGGAACCCTCACCTGCGAAGACAAAGATGAGGGTGCTGATAAGCTCAGCCAAGGCTGCCTTGATTGCACCGGGCTGCCGGATTTCTTCACGGTTTCCGAATGCAATTCGCCGGAATGGCACCCTGATCACTTCAGGCATTTTTTTTTTCCTTTCTTTCTTTCAAGAGTTTAATGAGGTTTTTGGAATACTCGAAAACTCACTGTACTCACTCACTCACGCAGGAGTCAGGACTGAAGACTGAAGTAGGTTCAATGGGTGCGTGAGTGATTTGGCCTGTTTATATTGGAACTTTGCATGGTTTATTAGGAACTGGGTTGACCGGTAACAGGTGAGTGTGGATGGGGCAAATTACAAAAATAGTTCCTTATATTTGTTGAAAAATCACTCACTGTTACTCATATTTAATATCACTGTCCCTTATATCTTTAAGTTGCATCACTGATCCTTTATTGCACTTTGAATCATATATTAGACCTAAGAGTGAAAAACAAAATTTTACTCAGGACATACAAAGTTTGGACTCATATATTAATGAGACTGTCACACTATCTTCTAGAAAAATTGCAAGAATCAAACCATTAGATACTTATGAAGCTCTTCTCAATATTTTAAATGATCAGAAATCTAATTTTTGAAGTCTTAAAAGCTCGTTTGAATTGCATTTGTTGATAGCTTTTGTAGAAAATAACACAGTAACACTTTATTTGAATACGATGTATTTACAATAAAAAAAAATAGATGGAAAATGTGTTAAGAATATTTTCAACTAATTCGATATAAAAACAACAATTCGATTAAAACCACGTTTTGTGGTAACCTCTCTCATAAGCTTAAGTTCCCCCGTGTCTCTAGTCGAGTCATTAAATGCAGTAACTTGTTTAGTACCAATGATTTGATAAGCAAAAAGTGAAATAAAACTATATGTGCTTTGCTCTAATATGAAATTATAGATTAATTATACGGTCATATTATAGATTAAGTACATGGTATCTTATTACCAACATTGAGGAAACCATAACGTGCATGAAGACGTGTAGCTGGATTTTTATGATAGAGCAACCACGTTTGTACAAAATCAAAAGGGAAGATAAAGAAAGAAAATAATTAGCAATTAATTAATTGCATCTTACTTCTTAGCCCAAAATGGCAATGTTTAAAAAGTGTGGCATGGGAAAGGCGTTGTAAAAATATCAGGCCCCTTTGTGCAATTTGGTCCTTGTAGATAAATATCAAAGGGTTTAAATCAGAAGTTGTGGGCGAACGGGAACCAGGGACCATCCATTGGCTCCAGTGCCAGCTAGGTTGAAATACAATCCTAATTGATCGAACGTTAAAGATAAGGGACACGTCAGATGCGTTGTGGCTGATGTGACGTGATAATGTATCGGGTTTGGCCCTTTCTAACCACTTTCGGCCGGTGTCAATCATGCTAGAAATGTCTAGAATTTCACAAACCTCTCTTGAGGTTTGACTTAATACCAATTAGCGCCCACATAGTTTTAAAAATCTCTCTTACCTCCCTAATCAGATTGATAAGAAAATAGATCTCTTTCATGGATGATAAATTGATGATATTACCCTGCTGAAACCCCTAACTGATTAATTAAAATTGGCACAAAAGAAAAATGAACTTGGAAAGCAAAAAAAAGAAAAATCAAGTTAATTGTTAGTAAAACTCGCCATTTATGATAGAATCTTCTTTTTTTCTCTGTAATAATAAAAGGCAAGGAACTTTTGATATAATTATTTCCTAACATATTAAAAGCATATCAAATGGACATTAGTAGAAAATATAGTTTATTTGAATTCATTTCATTATCTGAAATCTTGATTGTCGTCTTCTCGTTATAACTTATGTCTCTTATTTTGTTGTCCTATTGCCTTCACAGTTTCAAAATTGAAATACTACCCGTTGCAATAACAGTTGTAAAGTTACTTAATAAAATGTTATCTCTCCTCTTATATGAATTTTTTAATCCATAATGGATGATAATGTTACAAAATACGTCAATTATAGGGTGGTGAGATAATTTTTAAAAATATGAAGGTGCTAAATGATATTAAGGCAAACTTCAGGGGAGGTTCGTGAAATTATCCCCAGAAATAGGAAGGGTTTACGATGTAATCGAGGTGAATTTCCCATTAACTTTATACCAGTGTTGTTCGTTGTTGTTTGGCCATGAAATATCTCCTATCAATTATTGCACGATAAAAATTCTTTGATGTCATCATCTTTTAATATGCTACTTTCAGATTGGTTTGGTAGAGCTTGAATGAGAAAATTTTTGCGGTTGAAATTTTTTAATATTGTATAATTGCCTCAAGTAAACTTGCAAGAGACCTTATTCTTATTTTAGAGAATCTTCTCATAATAAACAACGACAAGACTTAGGAGCGGCCTTGTGGATAAACTTGCACGACTTGGCTTACTTATCTTTGCTAATGTTACTTCTTATATAAAATTTCTTGAAACATTCTTATATAAAATATTGAACTTGCTTTGAGCTATTACATTTCTTTTTCTTTCTTTTTTGGACAATAATAATGTTTGGTTTACTAAGATAGAAAAAATTGTTCTTGTAAATTAAGTAATTAGAAAAAATCTTTTTACTAAGCTTGGTTTGGATTGACACTTTTTGGAGAATTTTTTCTATTTTTTATGAATATTTCTTTTATACATTTTTCATTCATATTTTTATCTCACATATATACATATATATATATCATATTCTAAAAAATGTGTTACAGAAAATTTTCTCTAAAAATTCAACCCAAAAACATTTCACAGCATAATATTCTTTCAACTAGCATATTAGAAGAATTTGAATGAACCTTTTAGCAGTCACAATCGATTCACATCAACCTGTTTGGATTGTTATTTTTTGAGTTTTTGTAAAAAAATATACTATAATTATTTGATATATATGAAGCAAAAAAATGATTGATAAATATATTCACAGAAAACTTAAAATTTTATTTTTTAAGGTTTAGCTCGGCTCAAATTCGAGTCGAGCTTGAACTCAAGCTCGAATTTTGTAAAATTATTTTGAAACTCGATTCGATTAGATCGAAATTCGATTCGACTCAACTCATTTACACTCCTATTCCTAACAGCATGTGTCACGTTGCTAAGGACGAAATAATCCCTAATCATTTTCGTATACCCTTTCCTCCATTATCACTAGAGGGTAGGATTTGAGTAGACCCAAAAAAAATATTTAAAAAAATCCTCCGAAAAAAAGGGGGTATTAGATGCTTTCACACTGTAATGACGCGTTTCTTTCATTTTGGCCATGAAATGTAAAGATGAGAAGCCGATTTTCCTAGTTTTCGGCACGGCTTCAAAAAAAAGTCTCAACTGTGCATTGAGAGAGGATTTACAGCCCACGAACAATGCGTAAATTGTAGCGCCAAAGATAAAAAGGCTATTACAGTGCATTGATGGTAGAACAAGTCAGACGGGATTAAGGAGGTGTGGTGAGTGGCATATGAACCAGCCATTAGTGCACTTAAGATAGCATTCGACTTCATTTTCAGAAATAATCTATGGAAGGAAAGGAAGAAACGTCAAGTTGTTAATGAAGTTTGTGGAATAAATACTTTGAAAGTTCATGTTTTATGTAATGGTAATGGTAATAGAGAATGTATTAATTGCCCTATGGGATGTTAATTAGTAATAGATAAGAATGAGTTGCTAAAACAAGTTAAGATATCTGTTCCTTAAAACTTTAGCGCATAAAAAGAAAAAAAAAAGATAAAACGATTCTAAGGGTTAAAAAAGAGGTTGAAGAAGATCATAACATAGAGGTTGAAGATTCTCAGGAGAAGCAGCTCAACTAAAAAAAAAAAAAGAGAAGGGAGGAAAATCAAATACTCCACAGCTCCAAGAATATTCCTTTGCATGATAATTGCCTTTTGATGATTGATGCTGACTTGCTATAATTATGCCTTGCAGAGAATGTGGTGCCAAAATATTTTGAAATGAAAGTGCATATAAAAAAAAAGCTACTAGTATATGATACATACTAGGCAAGGGGTAGTAAACGACAAGAATTAAAGGCAATAGGTACAAGCATTAGGAGAAAAATAAACCCTTCTCAATAATTTTTTTTTTTTTTTTTTTTTGGTACACAATTGGAGACAGAAACGTCCCTTTTTGACAGACGGACACCTGTTCATCAAAGGCATATATATAGCTGCTTTTTTTTCTTTTTTTCTTTTTTTGGCCCTTTCCACCAGATATTGATCGTCCCGACATTCTATAAAAGGAAAAGTGCATTTTCACCTAAAAGTCGAAAGCAATCCATTGTTATTAAGTAATGGAAAATTTTCAATTGAGTGGGAACTTCTGTTACTCCCCAACCTTTTGCCCTGATTACAGGGAATACATCCAAACATTTTCATGTGCTTTCCTACTGATCATAAAGCAACAAGTGATTTTTTATTATTTTTTTAACGAGTATCTAATGAAAATCAGTTCAGTACATAAAAATTATCAAGTATTAAGAAGGATCATGCCGACATGGAATCAAGAAAATTAAGAAGCATCATCGATGATATCATGACACAGTTAGGGCTGCAAACGAGTCGAGTCAAGTCGAACTTTTGACTAATCTAGTCGAGTCGAGCCTGACTTAACTTTATTAAGTTCGAACTCGAGTTTGATTCAAATTCGAAAAAATAAAAATAATTTAATATTTTTTACAAATAATAAAATATTAGAAATATATATGTAATTTTACTATTAAAATAAAAAATAAATATATCTACTCGAACTTGTGAGGCGACTTGCGAACTAACGAATTTAATATTTTAAGTTCTAGTTCGATTTGACCAGCTAGAGCTTGATCAATATTGAGCTGGAGCCGCTCGTGAAGCCTAGGTACAGATACATTTTAAAAAAAAAAAATAAACAGTAAGAAAGATAGTAATTAACATTTAATGTTGTACCATCTTCCGAGTCAATTTCTTATTTAATTCGCCTGTAACGTTTCGTGTGGTGGTGGATTAGTAGTACATGCCACTTTCAAGAGACTATATACTTTTTAAATTAGACTAGAAAAAGCTCATATGGCGGTGGAAGAAAGTTCCATCTACCTCTAAACCTTCTTTTTGTTATTATTATTCTTTTCAGGAATGAAAAGGAGAGGGATGTGCATACAGATCAACAACTCCTAATGAAGAACAAAAGTTGTGGATGGGCAGTAAGGACAAACCTAAATTATGCAGGCCTTCTCTAGTCTCTCTTGATAATAATAAATATATGTTTTTGTATTTGTTTCCAATATTGAAATGTGTATATATTTCTTTGTTGGTGTGTAGTTTTCAGGATTTTAGCTGTTTGGATAAAGTTGAGAGAAGTTTGTTTGTTGACCCAGAAAAGGCAGAGCAGGAAGGACGTGGGAGCGTTAGGCATGTGATTGTTGCCATTTGATCCCACAAGTTTTCGTCCATCCATTCATCAATGGCCTCTGATACGCCAAACCCAGCCTGGCTTTCGACGATTGTGTGGACAGATATAAAGATTCTGTCCAGGATTTTTTTTGCATCTAAAA